>NW_007249782.1:180110-185119 GCF_000164805.1 Carlito syrichta
CGGGCTCAGGCAATCCACTCACCTCAGCCTCCCAAAGGCGTGGGATTACAGGCTGAGCCACTGAGCCCGGCAGGATTTGTTTCTTAATGCTGAAAAGTTAACAGTATGAAGATTAAATTTTGGGGGGAAATTCTCAATCTAAACATCTAAGACATTTTTGTGAACTTCTTTTTACAGTATAGTCTTGAGAAGGATTTGATTTTGATTGAAATGCTTTGCTGTCATAATTGTGAATTTTCTAATAAAATAACATTGCTATTAGGTAGACTTGTTACCAAAAGCCCTTTACATTTTAATTAACTTGAAAAATGGCAAATTTTACAAGAATTTATTCCATTATCTTCTAAAAACATTGAAGGCTGAGGTTTTTTCTTTTATTATATTTAAATGAAGGCTGATCACACTGTTTATATTCTAGAGTTATTTGAATGTACAAATTAAGTCTACTCATTTCAAAGTAATAATTTCATAACAAAATGGTGTAAGAAATTTCTAAATATTTAGATTTAAAAATAAAAAACTGATCAAACACAGCAATTCATGTCTGCATTTCAGTACTTTGGGAAGCCAAGGCAAGAGGATTGAGGCCCGGAGTTCAGGACCAACCTGGGCGATATAACATGACACCATCCTGTTTACTTTACAAAAAATTTTTAAAAAATCAACTAGGCTTGGTGGTATGTGTCTGTAATCCTAGTTAATTGGAAGCCTGAGACAGGAGGATCCCTTGAGTCCAGGAGGGCTTACTGGAATGAGCCCAAATCATGTCACTGTTCTCCAGCCTGGGCAATAGAGTAAACGCCACTGCACTCCAGTTTTGGCAACAGAGTGAGACTGCAACTCAAAAAAAAAAAGTATCCAAACCACTGTAGCTTTTGTGTTTTTATTAATAGGGTTCTGAAGATGGCTTGAAAGAGAAAAATGAAATAATTGCCCGATTAGAAGAAAAAAACAATAAAATTACTGCAGCCATGAGACAGCTGGAACAAAGGTACGCATTTCCAATCTTAGTTTCTGTTTTCTTTTTTTCTCCCCTTTTTCTTTATTTAACACTGACACCTGCCACAAAAACCGTTAGGAAGGTTTAGATGAGGACATGTTTTTTGTTTAAGCCCAGCAGGATTTTGCCTTTTTGTTTTGGTTGTTGCATGGAATCAAGTTGCTTTATATTAGGCTGATTCATTTGAAGTTGCCATTTTGTAGATTTTTTTTGAAGGCCTAATATGAACAATTTCATGTGTTGGCAATCTATTACATAAATACACAAAAACCTCAAAAAAATTAAAAATGAATAAAACCTATGGCAGAATTATCCCTGATTGATTTCCATGCATATAATTTGTCATATTCTTTGCCATTCACCATTTCTTTATCTGAAATCAGGCATTCTGAATTGGTGGTTTAGTTTTGTTTCTTTGAACTAGTACCCTCAACCCAACCAGAGATATAATTTTGTTTAAACTGAACTGTTTTATATTGGCATTTTTCACTTTTATTGTTGGAAAATGTAATGTATTTCCATTGCCCTGTCATGTTGGTGTCAACATATGTCTTATCATTGCTTTCTTTGAATCTACTTATGAAAAACATAACTATTAATGCTTTATTGACATGAATATTCTTTTATTGACATCCTCTTTCTTCTTTTTTCTTTTTTGTTTTCTTTATCCCCATTTTTACATTTTGGACATCTTTTTATCTTTTTTCTGTCTTTGATTTCTGTCCATTCCATTATGAAGTGACAATGATTTGTTAACTCAAACTAGGACAATTGCAATGTCATTGGTGAAATGTGCCAGTAGTGACACTCAGGACCAGTACAAACTGGTCAAAGATATATCTTTCTGAAAACCACTTATATTTAAACAGACTATAAGATAATCAACAATTTTATAATATATTAAATAAAAAGAATTTATGCTATAAGTATACTACAAGGGTATTAGGAACCCTGTAATTTCTTGGTCAGCTGCTGTGATAATACACTGCCATAAAGCAGAGTGGGTGCACTTGGATTTCCAAAAATACATTCCTCAGACCTCAGGAACAAGGGCTGATTAGAGTATTGACCCTTTGGAGGTCAGGATTTTCAAATGCAGTTTTATCTTTTTAGCTACTTTTTCATGGAAAATGTATAAATTGTTTAAAAGTAAGTTAACCTTTGGTTTCACAATGCGTTGGCACAGATATTTTTCTCTTCTTTGGCCCACTCTTTCCTGATGGCTCCCTTACTGATTTTTAATATGCTTTAAAGTGGCTCATAACCCAGGTTGAACATCATCCTGTGCTTCAGCATCCAACTTTCCAGTTCTCCCTGGCCCCCTTCTATGATAGCACAACTTCAAGGCCTACCTCATTCTGACTTTTATTTTACTTTCCCTAACCTTAGAGAAAAGCTTGGGTCCACCCCCATCACCTACTGTTTAAATTTAAATTTAGATTTAGAGGTAACTTAAATGTTACTCTCCTCTCCTTAGAAGCAGCATTTATTCTCCTGAAATGTGTGAGGGTTGCTCCATTGGTAGGATTGGAAGGAAGAGGCAGTTTTTTTGGTTAGTTGAACAGAAATTGTTGTGATTTCCTGCAAGGGGTTAATGTCCCTTGATTCTTGGGAAATCTTTTTTTTTTTTTAATTTGGAGTCTTACCCTTTTGCCCAGGCTGGAGTGCAGTGGCATTCTCACGGCCACCTTAGCCTTGACCTGTTGGGCTCAGGTGATCATTCCACCTCAGCCTTCCAAGTAACTGAAACTACAGGCATGAGCCACCATGCCCAGCTAATTTTTTTTATTTATTGAAGAAACGAGGTCTCGCCAAGTGGCCAAGCTGGTCTTGAACCCCTGGTCTTAGGCAGTCCTCTCGCCTCAACCTCCCAAAGTACTGGGATTACAGGCTTGAACCACTGTGTCCGGCAGGAAATATTGTCTTATAAACATACTGAAGTTAAGTCTACACAATCCTAAATGGCCAAAGGAGGCAGGGAGTAGAGCTAAACATAGAAAAAAGCAATGACTTACAAATAAAAACAGGAAAAATGAAAATCAAAATGTTTTAGCTAGCTTTTAATATTCAGTGGTGAGGAACAAAAATGATCTCTAGAGAATGATGCCAACTAGCCAACTAGTACTTTTTGAATTCTAACACACACACAGATATACAGCTTTGGCATAATTTAGTAAATGCATGAAGATCCTACAGGAAGGACTTGGCTATCATTTGGAGTAATTGCAGGTCTTTGCTCTTGGTTTTGTAGCACACTTGATTCCTGGCATACACTTTCTAGTATAAAATATGACAGTGTGGCTTCTTCACCTAGTGTAGACATAAGTACTGTGCTTTTCATAGTTTTGTAAAAAGGCAGTAACATACCTGTTATACTTTGGAATTTGATTCATTATGCTGTACATAAGTGGTAAAGGCTATATTGCTTTGCATTGTTAATTATGAAACAAAAAATAAAACAAATTTGAAGTTAGCATTCTGGGCATATTATATATTATATTGGAAAAAAATCACAAAACAATTTATAGACATTGTGTGGCTCTTTCACGTTTGAGTTTGTGAGTTTTCCCCCAAACTTTGTTTTCATTTAGAAATGTTTCTATTTCCCCATTTTTCTTTTATTTGTCTTCTTCACCCTTTTACACCCTAGTTCTAGCTTCAGTTTTACCCAAAGTTGATTTGAATTACACCAGATTGCAGCAAGCAGAGAAGGCGCAAATGGAAGCTGAAGATGAGGACGAAAAATATCTACAAGAATGTCTGAGTAAATCTGACAGTCTGCAGAAACAAATCTCCCAAAAGGAGAAACAGCTGTGAGTATATTGTGCTTGGAAACAAACATTAGTATTAACGTAATCCCCCCACCCCATTTTTTGCACATACTGGTAGAATACCAATATTTTTGTTTATCTAACAATGTCAGCTAGATTATAATATTCACTTAAAAAAAAAATTAGAGGGCCAGATGTGGCAGCTCAAGCCTGTAATCCTAGCACTTTGGAAGGCTGAGGCAGGAGAATTACTTGAGCCCAGGAGTTCAAGATCAGCCTGGGCTACATAGCAAGACCTCATCTCTACAAAAAAATAAAATAAATTAGCTGGGCATGGTGGCATGTGCCTGTAGTCCCAGCTACTCAGGAGGCTGAGATGGAAGAATTGCCTGAGCCTAGGTCGAGGCTGCAGTGAGCCATGAGCATGCCATTGTACTCCAGGCTGAGTGAGACCCTGACTCAAGAAAAAAAAATTAGAAAATATAATTGTGATGACATTTATGTTATTACAGCCTTTATATTTACAGAGCACTTTTAGCTCTCTGTCTTGCTATGTTCTTGCTCTAGGAGAGTTTTATTTTTTATTCTGTTGTTTAACACTAATCTAATGATCATTGTGTTTTTAGATACTGAGTTAAAGAGGCTTTGTAACTGCAAGGAACTTATGTTATCAAAGAACGTTATGTTCTCTGAGAACATTTTTATTAATACTTTATATGATAGAGCCATATATCACACTAGGAATGATAGTAGTATATGTCATTGTGTTGAAAAAAGAAAGTTGCGGAATGGTATGCCAAATATCCTTTTTTATAAAATTAAAGTAAACCACGCACTTGTGTGTATCTATATTTACATATACATAGAAAAGATTTTAAAGAATATAGATTCTGGGGAGTGGTTATTTCAGGGTATTGACGGCAGGGTGGTGGGGTATTTTAGTTTTTACATTATAAACATTAGTATTTTTACCAGTCTGAGCAACATAGGGAGGCACTGCCTCTACAAAAATAAATAGATAAATAAATATTAGCCTGGTATAGTGGTCTGTTCCTGTAGTCCTTGATACTCTGGAGGCGGAGGCAGAAGGATCACTTGAGCCTAGGAGCTTGAAGCTGCAGTGAGCTATGATCATGCCACTGCACTCTAGCCTAGGTGACTGAGTGAGAGACTTATCTCAAAAAAAAAAAAAAAAAGTTTTTTTCTCTCAGTTAATATGTATCACTTTTTTTTTTTTT
>NW_007249782.1:185450-191614 GCF_000164805.1 Carlito syrichta
TGTAGTTCCAGCTACTCGGAAGGCTGAGGCGGAAGGATCGCCGGAGCCTAGCAGGTCAAGACTGTGGTGACCGGGAGTGGCCACTGCACTCCAGTCTGGGCAACAGAGTGAGACTTCAACTCAAAAAAGTAAAAAATAAAATGACAATGGAAAATAAAGACTTAGGTATATGTTGACAGATCATTATTATTTGTTTATATTTTTATAATTTTAGAGACAGTGTCTCGCTCTGTCACCCAGGCTAGAGTACAGTGGTAGCTCATTGCAACCTCAAACTTCTGGGCTCAAGCAGTCCTCCCATCCCAGCCTCCCAAGGAGCTGGGACTACAGGCATGCACCACCACACTTGGCTAATTTTCTTATTTTTTGTAAAGATGGGTTCTTGCTATATTGACCAGGCTGGTCTTCAAATCCTGGCCTCAAGTGATCATCCCACCTTGGCCTTCCAAAGTGCTGGATTGCCAGGTGTGAGCCAGTGAGCCACTGTGCCTAGCCAACAGATCATTAAATAAGACCACATTGGCATGTATGATGTATAAGTTGCTAAGCTGCCATTAGATCTGTTAGTTGAATTACTAAGTTCTCCTCTAGCCTTGCTGGTTTTGTCTAGTAGTTCAGTCAATTATTGATGGAGGATTTGTTGAACTATCCAGCTGTAATTGGGAATTTGTGTGTTTTCTCCTTGTATCCTGAAGCTCTGTTGTTTGGTGCCTACACCAAAAGACATTGCTAATATGTCTTTTTGGTAGATTGACCCTTTTGTCGTTATATGTTATACTTCTTTCTCTCTGGTAATTTTATTTTCTCTGAAGTCTACTTTTTCTGAAATTATTGTAGCCATTCCTTCTTTCTGTTGATTAACGTTTGCATTTTTCCATTTTTTTTCTTTGAACCTACCTTTCTCGTATTTGAAGTTTCTTATAGACAGCATACAATTTATGCTTTTTATATCAGTTCTGCCAACTCTGTCTTTTCATGGTGTATTTAGTCCATTTACATTTAGTGTAATTATTGATATATTAGAGCTTAAGTCTGCCACTTTAATGTTTGTTTTTCCTCTGTTTGCTGTTTTTTTACTTGATTTTTCCTGTCTTCCCATGGACATAAACATTATTTACAATCCCATTTTGGCTCATCTGTAATGCTTTTTAGTGTTTCTCTTTGTATAGACTTTCAGTGGTGGCTATGGGTATTATATTACATGTATGATTTTTTTTCACAGTCTACTGGTATTAACATTTTACCACTTTGAGTCATTTAAGTCTTTTTACCTCTCTCCTTTATAATATAATTTGCTTAAATATTTCTTCTATATATATTGAGAATCACATCAGACAGTGTTATAATATGTACTTCAACCATGAAACATAATTTAATATTATAAATATAATTTAATTTAGAAAACTCTTTCCATTGTTTTTTGCTCATTCCTGAAATTTCAAGTTTTCCATGTGTCTGACCTTTCTTTAGCCATTTTTTTTTTTTTAAGAGATGGGTACTTGCTTTGTCACCCAGGCTGGAGTGCAGTGGCATGATCACTGCAGCCTTGAAGTTCTAAGCTCAAATGATCCTCTTCTCTCAGCCTCCAGAGTAGCTGGGATTACAGGTGTGTACCAGTTAATTTTTTTTTCAATATTTTTAAAGACAAGATCTTTTTAGGTTGCCCAGGCTGATCTCAAATTTCTGGCCTTATATGATCTTCCTGCCTCAGTCCCCCGAATAGCTGGGACTACAGGAGTGGGCTACCATATGTGTCTAATTTAAAAAAAAATGTTTTTGAGGAGACAAGGTCTTACTATGTTGTGTAGACTGGTCTCAAGCAGTCCTCTTGCCTCAGCTTCCCAAAGGCTAGGATTACAGGTGTGAACTGCCATGCTCGGCTGGTCAACTTTTTAAATCTGTAGGTTTATGTCTTTGACAAATTTGGAAAATTTCAGCTATTATTTTTTTCAGCTTCACTTGCTTTTCCTTCCCCTTTAGAGACTCTGATACCATGAATGTTAATCTTTTTAAAAAAGATTCCTACGGTCTCTGTTCATACTGGATCATTTCTGTTGTTCCGTGTTTTTTGGTTTTTGGTTTTTTTTTTTGAGTTTGGAGTCTCCCTCTGTCACCCAGGCTGGAGTGCAGTGGCACACTCACAGCCACTGCAGCCTTGACCTGCTGGTCTCAGGCAATTCTTCCGCCTCAGCCCTTCAAGTAGCTGGAACCACAGGATTATGCCACCATGCTTGGCTGATTTTTTTGAGTTATTATAGAGGTGAGGTCTCGCCCTGTCTCAGGGTGGTCTCGAACCCCTGAACTCAGGTAATCCTTTTGCCTCCGCCTCCCAAAGTGCTGGGATTACAGGTGTGAGCCACTGTGCCTGGCTTGCTCTGTTTTCAAATTCATTCTTTCCTCATCATTCTTATGTTCAGTTCATCCAGTGAGATTATTGTATTTTTTCAGTTTTGAGATTTCCATTGAATTCTTCTTTATATTTATTTCCTTCCTTTCTTTCTTGTTTCCCTTGCTAAGACTTCCTACTCTTCTTTCAGGTGTGTTTTTAATTGCTTCTTAATTGGTCATGAATGTGTGTGTGTGTGTGTGTGTGTGTGTGCGCATTTTTTTTCCTTCTTTTTGTTTTTCTTTGAGTTGGAGTCTCACTGTCACCTAGCTAGAGTTCAGTGGTATTATTACAGCTCACCACAGCCTCAACCTCCTGGGCTCAGGCAATCCTTCTGCCTTAGCTTCCCTAGTAGCTTGCACTACAGGTGTGTGCCACCGTGCCCGGCTTACTTTTTAAATTTTTGTAGAAACAGGGTCTCACTATGTTACTCTGGCTGGTCTCGAACTCCGGGGCTCAAGCAGTCCTGTTGCTTTGTCACCCCAAAGTGCGAGGATTACAGGTGTGAGCCACTATGCCTGTCTGGTCATGGGAACATTTTTTTGATGACTGCTTTAAAAGTTTATTCTACCGGAAATATGTGGCTGTAGATGGAAAATGCTAACCATAAGGAAACAATAAAAAGTAACCAAAAGTGATTCTTCTACTCGAATTACCTGACATGTTGGAATTTGTTGTTTTTCTCACCCAAGTTGAGATTTTCCTGTGCCTTGGTATGACTAATGTTTTTCAATTGCATCCTGGACACTTTGAGTATTATGAAACTGGATTTTGTTTATATTTTTGTTTTAGCAGTCCTCTGCTAAAACAATGCTTTTGGGGAATGTGGACAGTGACCCTTCATATCAGATGGGGATGGAAGCCCAGAACTATTCCAGGTGGGAAAGAAAAGGGTGCCTAATAACCTAATAACTGCAGAGATTGAAATTTAGACTTTCCAGGCCAGGTGTGTTATGCCTGTAATCCCAGCACTTTGGGAGGCTGAGGTGAGAGGATTGCCTGTGTTTGAGACCAACCCAGGCAACTTGGCAAGACCTCATCACTGCAAAAAATAAAAAAAATTAGCCAGGTATGGTGGCCTGTGCCTTTATCCAGCTACTTGGAAGTCTGAGGTGGAAGTATCGCCTGAGCCCAGCAGTTGAGGCTGTGGTGGCCCTGAGCGTGCCACTGCACTCCAACCTGGGCAACAGAGTGAGACTCTGACTCAAAAAACAAACAAACAAAAAGAAATTTAGGCTTTCCACTCAGAGCCCACTGGACTGTGACTCAAAAACAAACAAAAAAAGAAATTTAGACTTTCCACCGAGTTCACTGACACTGTGGAGAAGGGGAGTGGTGCCTTGTTACCACTGGGCTGGAGTGCAAGTCCAGGCTCTCCCCTTGGTTTCTGCTGACATCATCTTGGAAGAGAGAGGGCGAAATTCCTCATTACCAATGGGCAGGGGTAGAGATATAAGCTTCCCAGTTGGCTTTCTCTGACACTATGGAAAGGGTAAGAAATACCTTGTTACTGCTGCCTGGGGTTTAAAGTTCCAGGTTCCCCATGTGGTCTTCTTTGGTGCTGGTGATGTGGGTAGAGAGAGATATTGTCTTGGATTTTTTATTTTTTTTCCTCGATCTAAGAATATACTGGATTAGTTTGTTTTCGGTTTGTGTAATGTAATACTTGAGACTGGGTAATTTACAAAGAGAAGAGGTTTATTTCTTACAGTTCTGGAGTCTGAGAAGTCTAAGATTAGATGGCCATGTCTGGTCATCTTCTATGGTGATGTCTTTGTCCTGTGTCATACCATGGCAGAAGGCATCACAGGGCAAGAGGTGCACACTGAGAGACAAACTGGCTCTTGTAACAGAACCAAAAGTGATAACTAACCCACTCTTGTGATAACACATGAATCCATTAATCCATTCATCAGGGCAGAGCCCTTATTACCCAATCACTTCCTAAAGGCCTCTCTTCTCAATACTGTTACATTGGGGATCCAGTTTCAATGTGAATTTTGAAGGGGACAAACATTCAAACCATAACAGACACCTTATCACTGCTGGGTGGTGGTGAAAGTCCAGGCTCCCCACTTGACATTCTCTGACACTGCCAAAGTAGGCACAGGAAGGATACCTCATTATTGCCAGACAAGGGTGAGAAATCTAGGCTCCCCACTCAGCCTTTGCTGACAGAGTATACGGGGGTGGGGGAGTGGCATTTTTTTCCCCCTGGTGTTTTGCTAGAATAGTACATTTATTTAGTTTATTGTCTTGCTAGGCTGTCTCTTTCTCAGCCCTTTGACAGGAGAGCAGCTCTTCTTGGGGTTTTTAAAATTTATGCCCAGTAGTGTTTATAGGCTGAGGACTTCTTTAACACCCAATCTGAGTTTATTATAAGAGACAATAAAGAACCTCAGGCAACTCACCACCATGTTCTTCCTTGATTCCTGGAATTTCTAGCTGATCCTTTTTCTGCCTTCCAGAGACTTCTTATGTTGGTTTTAATGTGATGTCCAAGGTTTGTAACTGTACTTGGTTGGATGGATAAGAAATATTGTGTTTGCTCTATCTTGTCTGGAACCAGAATTCTAAGGTCCTTTTAAATCTACTACAAAAGTAATATGTTGAGGATTTGGTATATAGAATTCCCTGGCTTTAGATTAGGGAATATTACCATGGTGGAAAATGTACATCATTTGTGCATTGTAAAAATTGTGAAACTGAAACCTATTCCCCCCAAACAAAAATACTGAGCAAATAAAAATTTTCTCTAAAATTTAAGCACTTTCATGAAAGGATAGCCAGCACTTTCAGGGCTTTCTTTGGCAAGAAAAGTCACAAGAAGGATTTAAGACATTGAGTTTATTGATGGTGCCCTGGGCCTTGTTATGTCTCTGCCCTGCCAACTGAAACACATGAAAAACAAGACTGGGCACTTTGCTGGTTAGTAAAATACAATCTTGAAACCCTGGCATCTGTTACTTGAAACACCTTTCTAGTGTTTGATAAAAGTATAGGTAAGTCAAATCTGATATTCTGCAGTGGTGCAAATTATTGCAGTGGTGCAAATTACAATGTTGCCACTAATTTGGTCCCTACCCGAAGAATGACCCAAACAATACTACTGGGACCTACTCTTTCCCTGTAGGGTTCAACTACTTATAAGACTTAGGCACAACTGCTGGGAGATGTTTGTCCCTGGTGAAACTGTTAAAGTAATTTTCTTTCTCAGTTGGTGTCATTTTGGGAGAGCATGAGAATGTGTTACTTTTGAGACCAGGGGAATCCCTGATGGTTCAGAAAAATTGGAGTTGTGTGTATGGAAATGGGCAGCTGGGACTTTGTCAAAGAAAAATAAATTTGATTTTTTTGTTTGATCTAAAATGGAAGTAACTTTATTGATTTCTGGTTATAAAAAGATTACATCCTCTTAGCCAAAACCTATGGAAATACAGAAAAGTTAGAAGAAAATAGAAACTAGAGAACCATCTTGAGCCAATTTGAAGAATATCCTTATAGTTTTTGAATATGCTAAATATTTTGTGTGATTTTTAGAAACAGGATCACGCTGCATACTCTTTAGTATCTTGTCTATTTACAATATCATGTACCTTGTATCATACATAGTTAATCTGAAAAATTCTGCCTTTTTGTTTGAGTTTGTATATCTTTGCTTATTAGTGATAGCCTTTTATATTTCTTATTTGTGTGTGTGTGAATTGCTACTTGATGTCACCTATATCTTTCCTTTGGGGTGGTCAGCTTTTTTTTTTTTTTTTTTTTTATTTGGGGG
>NW_007249782.1:191663-206545 GCF_000164805.1 Carlito syrichta
AATTGGAGTGTCCCTCTCTTGCCCAGGCTGGAGTGTAGTGGCATGCTCACGCCACCACAGCGTCGAACTGCTGGGCTCAGACGATCCTTCTGTCTCAGCTTTCCAAGTAGCCGACACTACAGGTGCATGCTACCATGCCCGGCTAATTTTTTAAAAAATTATTTATTGTAGAGATGAGGTCTCGCCAAGTTGCCCAGGCTGTTCTTGAACCCATGGGCTCAGACAATCCCCTCACCTCAGCCTCCCAAAGTGCTGGGATTACAGGCTTGAGCCACTGCGCCCAGCCAGCTTTTTAATATTTATTTGAAGAACTCTTTATTTAGTTTAGTGTGGGTCTTTCACTTTAGTGAAATGTTTTCTAAAATTATTATTTTAAAATTTTATTAAAATTTTATTTTTTATTTAGACATGTAAATTTTTAATGTATATATTTATGTAAATTAAACACAAAATTTTTCCATTGGCTTTTCACTTGTTTTTTTCTTAATCCTGGATAATGAAGCTACTCAACAGGGTACTCTGTACTTTGGTAGCTTCCATGTTTGTAATATGCAATAAGTTCTCCCATAATGTTGTTGGTAGGTTTTTGGAAACTAAGACTTTAAGCAAAACAATGTATAATGATGCATAATGAGACCATAGGCTAATTTATATAAATAAGAACTAAGCTCCTATGGCATATTTCTGGTCATAAAAACAACACTGATTTCTAAATAACAACCAAAACACTTCTAATATTAGATATTGATGGCCATTACTTTGTTAACGTCTGGTCAGGCCCCTTGGCCCTTTGAGCTATGACTGCCATGTTTCCTAGCTTTGGTTCCCTCCCCTACCTTGGGGAGGTGAATTTCTCTCTCTCTCTCACACACATTCACTTTCTAAATAAACTATATTTTCCAATCTAAAAAAAAATTATTTGCCCAGTTATTCCAGTTCAGAGTCATGGCCACCCATGCCAGAGTCTCTCCTGGCTGCTCAGGCATGAGGAGGAAGGCAGCCTGAGCTGAGACACTACTCCATCTCAGGTTCCCTAACACACATACCCAGACTCACACTCACTCAGACTGGGCAATGTGGACATACCAGCTAACCTAATGTGCCCATCTGTGGGATGTGAGGAAACCAGAGCACCTGGGAAAAAACGTATTGATTGATTGATTGATTGATTGATTGGGAGTCTCACTCTGTCGCCCAGGCTAGAGTATAGTGGCACGTTCCTGGGCACCACAGCCTCCTTCCGTCTCAGCCTTCCAAGTAGCTGGAAGTATCAATTATTATAACATTATAGCATAGAAGTATAAATTATTGCAGCCCCACATTCCTTCTCTAATTCTGTTCTCAAGTTGTAACCAATTTTCATAGTATGGTGTGTGTCTTTCCAAGCCATTTTTCTATACTTATACAACATATATATGTATATGTGTATGTATATATTTAAATAAACGATATGTTATTGTTTAGTAAGGATTTGGGGGTTTTTTGGTTGTTTTTTTTGTGACTGGCAAATGAATTGTTACTATGTGACTGAAAAACCCTGTGCTGTTGAACTTGTTTACTAAAAAATATTTATGAAAGAAAATGTCTGCAGAAATGGATTACAGGGACTGGGTGTGGTAGCTCATGCCTGTAATCTCAGCACTTTGGAAGGCTAAGGTGGGAAGATCGCTTGAAGTCGGGGGTTTGACACTAGCCTGGGCAACAGGCTACCAAAAAAAAAAAAAAAAAGCCAAAGTAATCAACCAAAAAGATACTCATATTAAAAAATTCTTACAGTTGTCATGTGAGAAATATTACTGAGTTTCTGTGTATTGTTTGTCATTCAAGGGTACAACTAGAAACTGATCTGAAGATTGAGAAGGAATGGAGGCAGACTTTGCAGGAAGATCTTCAGAAGGAGAAAGATGCCTTATCTCATCTTAGAAACGAGACTCAACAAATCATTAGTCTTAAAAAAGTAAATAGTGGTAAAACTTTGAAAATCATATCTTGGTGAATGTTAACTTACTTTAAAAGATAAATCATGATTTACATTGATACCAAGGAAACAGTCATCTAGTCATCTTAAAAAATACTAGTAAGGGGACCTAGTGCAGTGACTCATGCCTATAGTCCCAGCACTTTGGGAGGCGGTGGTAAGAAGATCTCGTGAGCCCAGCATGTCCAGGCTGTGGTGGCTGTGAGTGTGCCACTGTACTCCAGTCTGGGTGACAGAATGAGATTCTGACTAAAACCCCAAAAAACAAAAAACCAGTCAGACAATTAAGTGAATGGAGACGGAGAATGGTTGATACATAGAGCAGGTAGGAAAGCACTTCGGCAACATAGTTCTGTTCCTTACAAAAAGCTAAAAGATATTTGTTGTTAATGGCATATACACAATGTGGTGTTTCTTGTTTCTTTTAAATTGCATTTTCTGTCTTTTATTGTTCTGAAGGAGTTCCTTAACCTCCAGGATGAAAATCAGCAATTGAAAAAAATATATCATGAACAAGAACAAGCTCTTCAAGAACTCGGCAACAAACTTAGCGAGTAATTTCTCTTTTTTCCTTCAACTAAATAGTCATTGACTTTTATAAAAGGTAAAAGTGTGTCAAACCAAACAGACAGAAAAGTTTAAATATAGGAAAAATATGAGCTGTTAGACAAAACAAAAACATTAAAGATTAAAAAAATAAGGTTAGATTAAAGAGATTTTATTTAAAGTTATGTTCACTTTAGTAGATCTTAGCTCTGAATGATTCCCAGTGGATGAAAGTTAAGACACTTGTTTAATTTCCTCAATATCAGAGAATTCAGAAGTTTATTTAATATATTTTTCTCAGAATAGAAGCTGAATTTTCAGAATATCTGGAGAGTTCTCTTTTACATTGTTTTGAGAAAGAGACAGCATTGTGAGAAGGAGGTGGTTTGTTGCCTCCTGGAGTCAGGGCTTAATGTCATACAATGTGGTCCCATTGCAATAAAATGTCATTGGGATCCTGTAAAGACCAGAAGGAGAAATAGTGTTCTGTCTTTCTTACGTTTGTTTTTATTCCCTGTGGTTTGTGTTTTGGAGTAGCAGCTTCATCTTTGTACCTTGATTGAACTTATTACCAGGTATTTGGAGTAAGCTCAAGAAGGTTTAATTTAGTATTCAGTGTACCACTGCCACATTTTTTAAAATGGTGTCATTTTTTTAAATACAGAAAACTAAAAATGAGAAAGCTATGATGGCCCATAATTCCATCACTTGTGTAAATCTCTTTGTTGTTTTATATGACTAGAAAATTCAAATAGCACAAATAGTGTAAAATAAAAAACAAGTGCCTCCCTTCTCCCAAGTACAGTAAGTCCCCTACATACAAGCTTTCAAGTTGCCAACTTTCAAAAATGCAAACATGCGTTCACATGTCCAGTCATGTACATTAGTTCACATGTCTGACATACATTGTCACGTGCATGCATCCTCTACAAGTGGTTGTGCTTTTGTGTACTTTACCATACTGTATAGAGTACAGTAGTACAGTATCTTTATTTTAAGCCCAGGATGCAAGCATAAAAGCAGCAGTGATATAGCTGGTACAGTACTGTACTGTATAGCCAGCTGTGTTAGTTGTGTACCTAGGCTAACTTTGTTGGACTTAAGAACAAAGTGGACTTAAGAATGTGCTCTTCATTATATTATATATGTGCCCATATATAAAGGACATACTGTATCAATCCTCAAAGTTAACCAGCCTCAGAACAAATCTATATGTAAACATCTTGTTATTTTTTAAGATAGAATTAGTAATATATATGTATATATATATCATTTGAAAAAATATAACTCAGTAAAAACACTAGAATGAAGACTTAATTGCTAAAGGTGAGATTCTACTAAGAGATAATGGCCAGGGTGGGAGGATCACTTAAGCCCAGGAGGTCCAGGCTGCAGTGAGCTATCATTATGCCAGAGACCCCAACTCTCCAAAAAAAAAAAAAGGAAAAAAAGGTAATGAGACCAATTTCCAAGGGCATAAGAAGGAGTAATTTACTAGAACCATGAAAGGAAATACTAACTCTGAAAATGATAACTTTATAACTTTTCAAAGAAAAATTTGCACTGCGGTTCTGATAAGTACGATTTTGATTCTAATCTAACACTTGTTTATTGAGCACCTTGAGGCAGACCCTATGCTAAGTGCTCATTACCTTATTTCCCATTTATTTATTTGTCAGCTACTTATTGAACTTCTACTGTGTGCCATACTCTGTGTGCTGGAGATTCAACAGTGAATAATTCTTGCAATAAACAAAACAAAACAAAAAATAAACCAAAAAATTTTGTATCTTTAAGATCATAAGGTTTAATATTAAAAAGTAATGGACTGGGCCATGCACAGTGGCTTATACCTGTAATCTCAGCACTTTGGGAGGCTGAGGTAGGAGCATTGCTTGAGGCTAAGAGTTTGAGAACTGCGTGGGTGAGAACCTGTCTCTACAAAAAATTTAAAAAATTTAGCCAGGTGTGATGGTGCACACCTATAGTCCCAGATACC
The DNA here is from genome assembly GCF_000164805.1 of Carlito syrichta. NCBI lineage: Eukaryota > Metazoa > Chordata > Mammalia > Primates > Tarsiidae > Carlito > Carlito syrichta. The sequence goes on from NW_007249782.1 coordinate 196,187, forward strand.
TGGGGGGGCTGACGCAGAGGGATAGCTAGAGCACAGGAGTTTGAGGCTGCTGTGAGCCATGATTGAGCCACTTCACCAGCTTGGGCAACAGAGTGAAGCCCTGTCTAAAAAAAACATGTACACAAACAAACCAACAACAACAACAAAAAAAACTAATGGAATAGTAAAACAAGGGAATTGTAATTCTTTTCACCAGCCTCCCACTTAATACTAGAAACTTTGTAGTTGTACTAAAGGCATGATCATTTGAATGTCTAGATGTTTCCTTTAGACTGTTGTTCTTTCCCTTAATCGGTTCATTGTTTCTGAAATTTTAGGAAATTTACTGCTAAAGTTCAGATATATGAAACAATCTATATTGAGTGGTATGGATTAAGGACTTCTCAACAGTTATTTTGACCACTAACTTTTTCTCTTGTATGCTGACCTATCTTCTGTGTAACTCCACTATGTACATGTTCTTCTATGGGTTTTAATTTAAGAATATATGTTAGAGACCGGGCACCGTGGCTCTGTAATCCCAACACTTTGGGAGGATGAGGTAGGAGAATAGCTTGAGCCCAGGAGTTCCAGGACCAGCCTGGCAACATAGTGAGACTTATCTCTACCAAAAATACATAAATTTTGTATGGTAGTATGCACCTGTAGTCCCAGCTACTTTAGAGACTTAGGCAGGAAGATCACCTGAGCCCAGAAGATTGAGGCTGTGGTGAGCTGGGATTGTGCCACTGCACTCCAGCCTAGGTGACCGAGTGAGACCCTATTTCCAAAAAAATAAAAATAAAAAAATAATAATAATATGTGTTAGAGATGTTTCCACATCAGTGCATATAGATATTCCATAGGATAGATGTGCTGTAAATTAAACTTAGTAGTATTCTCTTATAAGTAGTACTGCTGTGAACATCTCTATATGTATATTGATATACACGCTGAGTTTCTCTGAAAAGTAAATTTAGAGGTGAATTGCTGGGCCAAAAAGAAGGTGCTGTAAGATTTGTGATAGTGCCAAATTGCCTTGCCCCTCCAGTCTGACCCTCTCTAGAGTGCCTGTTTTTGCCATTCTGATAGTTAAAGATCTTATTGTGACTTGTATTTCTCTAACTGTGAGCCAACTTGAATATCTATATTTATATGTGCTGTTTTGTATTTGTAACGTATTTTCTGTAAACTGCCTATTCAGATCCTTCACCTTTTTTTTTTTTGGTTGGATTGGTCATGTCTTTATTTTATTTTATTTATCTATTTTTTAGGCACAGGGTCTCACTTGCCCAGGCTGGACTCGAACTCCTGGCCTCAGGCGATCCTACCAACCCAGCCTCCCAAAGTTCGGATTACAGACATATGCCATCACAGCTGGCCAGATCGCGCATCTCTTTCTTACAAGATTTTGCAAGTTTATTGGGCACATCTTTTTTTGCTCAGTTTGTCATTTGTCTTTTTACTTTATTGCCTATATTTTTTCCTTATTAATGTTTGAATTTTTATAATGCAGATTTATCAGAGCTTTCTTTATTGCCTGAGATTATAATCCTTAAAATATAGATAGCATCAGTTTTTGGTCAGGACATAGTCTATCCTTTTCAACTCTAGTTCTTATCAGTAGTAACAAGAATTTAATTAGGGCTGGAATTACAGGCGTGAGCCACTGTGCCCGGCTATTTATTTATTTTTTATTTCTTTGAGTTGGAGTCTCACTCTGTTCCCCAGGTTGGAGTGCAGTGGCATGCTCACAGCCACCACAGCCTTGACCTGCTGGGCTCACCTGGAACTACAGGCACACACCACCACACCTGGCTAATTGTTCTTAATTTATTGTAGAGATGAGGTCTCACCAAATTGCCCAGGCTGGTCTGGAACCCGTGGGCTCAGACAATCCTCTCACCCCAGCCCCCCAAAGTGCTGGGATTATAGGCATGAGCCACTGCACCCAGTCTAGCTGTTATTTTAAATGGGTTAGGAGTGTCATGTGAAACATGAATGTTTTTATTTCAGCCACCTTTTAATTTTGTTAGGAGGAAAAAATAAAGTTTGAGAAAGAGTTATTCTTAAACTTACCATTTGAGCTCTGCATTTTCAAGGTAGTACTAGATTTATTTATGTATTTACTTATTTATTTTTGAGTCAGAGTCTCACTCTGTTGCCCAGGCTGGAGTGCAGTGGCATGCTCACAGCCACTGCAGCCTCGACCTGCTGGGCTCAGGCAAGCCTTCCGCCTCAGCTTTCCGAGTAGCTGGAACTACAAGTGTGCACCACCATGCCTGGCTATAGATTTAAAAATTAGTATTCAATAACACTACTTACGAGGTAAGTACCCCTCTGCCATTTCCTGTGACCTGGGACCAGTTATGTAACCTCTTTCAGCCTATGTTAGAGATGTTTCATGTCAGTGCATGTAGATATTTCATAGGATAGATGGGCTAGTAGTTAAACTCACCAGTCTTTATAAAGAGTTCTACCTGTAATCCGCTCCTTGGGAGGCCAAGGTGAGTGGATTGCCTGAGCCCCCAGGTTCGAGACCCGCCTGGACAACTTGGTGAGGCCTCATCTCTACAATAAATCAAAAAAATTAGCAGCGTGTGGTAGCGCGCGCCTATAGTTCCAGCTACTTGGAAGGCTGAGGCGGAAGGATCGCCGGAGCCCAGCAGGTCGAGGCTGTTGTGGCCGGGAGTGGCCACTGCACTCCAGTCTGGGAGACAGAGTGAGACTCTAACTCAAAAAAATAAAATAAAAATAAAAAATAAGAGTTCTAAAATCTGCAGAGTTCTTTTTCTAATTAACTGAAAGTATGCATGTGAAAGCACCTGCACAGTGCCTTTCCTCATCATAACCAGAGTATCTGTTTCTTAACTGTCCAATGAATGAGTTGGACCTGAAAGTTTCTTTCTAGTCTTTATCATCTGAACCTGCATTTAAATGTAACTGGTTAATTCTAACTAGAAAAATAATTTTAAAAATGAAATGTTTACTCTTATTGGTTTGTTATTGAGGAATTCTTATAGAGAATTTTTGATAAGTTTTTTAAGGTTTTAAACTTGACTGTTCTGAATAAATTATAATTATATAGTAGACTATCTGATTTGAGAGTTAAGAAATGAAAATAAACCTGAAAGGAACTATTTGAAGAAAACATGGAATAGATAAAATATTAGGTTTGAATATTCAAGAGAATCTAGGCTAATTAGTACATCTGTGTATAATGACTGACAGTTAAAATGTGAAGGATAACCAGCCTTTTCCTTATCGTCACTGAGGCTTAAATTCCAGCAAGAATTTTTAGTTTAGAAAAAGAAAAGTTACCAGAACTCTTTCAAATCTGGTATTCTGCACATGCTATCCTTTACATATAAAGAAACTTACAGATTCTTTTTTCCTTAAAAGCAAGGGTTTCTGGCTGGGTGTGGTAGCTTCCACCTGTAGTCCTAGCACTTTGGGAGGCCGAGGCAAGAGGATTTCTTGAGCATAGGAGTTTGAGACCAGCCGGGGAATCATAGTGAGACTTCAACTCTACAAAAAAAGAAAAAAAAATTAGCTGGGTGTGGTGGTGTGTGCCTGTAGTCCCAGCTACTCAGAAGGCTGGGGCAGAAGGATTGCCTGAGCCTAGGAGGTTGAGGCTACGGTGAGCCATGTTCGTGCCACTGCGCTCCAACCTGGGTGACAGAGTCAAACCCTGACTCAAAAAAATTTTTTTCTAATTAACAAAAAGCAAGAGTTTCAGCATTATCCAATGCTTATATAGTTTAAGGATATTTTCCTATGATGTCAGAATAGATTGTTTCATATTGATCATATTCTCATGTTTTATTTTGATCCTTTTCTATGCTGTTTTCATGCCAAGATCAGAATATTTTTACACATTTAAAATGCATGTTCCAAAATAAAAGCTAACTAAAACAAATAATATGGTAAGCATTATTAAAACAAATATTGGTTAATAATATGAAATAAAATAATAAAACAAAAATAAATATTGGTAAATAATATTAAAACAATTAATATGTTTCTTCCCTATCTAGTACAAGGAGAAGATGCTCTTATTGTACATTATGTACATTATTTTTAGGATAATCTTGTATATTATTTTCAGGATACTTTGGCAATATATATCATAGAATGGCCATCTTGAGTCTTTTTTTTTTTTTTTTTGAGTCCAAGTCTCACTCTATCGCCCAGGCTGGAGTGCAGTGACATGCTCACAGCCACTGCAGCCTCGACCTGCTGGGCTCAGGTGATCCTTCCACCTCAGCCTTCCAAGTAGCTGGGACTACAGGTATGCACCACTACACCTGGCTAATTTTTTGATTTATTGCAGAGATGAGGTCTCGCCAAGTTGCCCAGGCTGTTCTCAAACCCGTGGGCTCAGGCAATCCGCTCACCTTGGCCTCCCAACGTGCTGGGATTATAGGCGTGAGCCACTGTGCCCGGTCAGCACTAGTAAGTTTTCATAAAGTATTTTCTGTAGTGAATGACATTGTCACTTTCATTCCATATTCAGTTTTTCTGTACAGCTCAGTTAAGCCATAATTGTTAGGCCATTATCCCCACCAGGATCAGTCTTCTTGAGGTACATTTTATAGATGTGAATTTAGTCCAAAAATTGATTATTCTGTCAATATTTTTATAATGTGTATTTTACATTGATTATTTCCACCCTAAGAATCAATATGTAGGCTGGGCATGGTGGCTCAAGCCTATAATCCCAGGACTTTGGGAGACCCAGGTGAGAGGATTGCTTGAGACCGGGGGTTCGTGACCAGCCTGGACAACTTGGTGAGACCTTGTCTCTACAATATATCAAAAAATAGCCTGGCGTGGTAGCATGCGCCTCTACTCTAGTTCCATCTACTTGGAAGGTGGCTATGAGCGTGCCACTGCACTCCAGCCTGGGCAACAGAGACCCTGACTCAAAAAAAAGAAAAGGTAAAAAGAATCGATATAAAAGACTGGCACCTTTTTTTTTGAGTCAGGATCTCACTCTGTCACAGTGGTGGGGCTCACCTGCAACCTTGACCCCCCAGGGTTTAGGTGTTCCTTCCACCTCAGCCTCATGAGTAGCTGGAGCTACAGGCATGCACCACCATGCCTGGCTGATTTTTTTTATTTTTTAATTTTTTGGGGTAGAGATGAAGTCTCACTATGTTGCCCAGGCTGAAAGACTGGCACTTTTTGGCAGGCAAACCAGGTTGCTAATGTTCTATATTAAAAACTTAGTATTTGATATACCTTTTGATCCAATAATTACATTTATAAGAAAAATAATACTGATATTATAGTCATCCCAATTTTAACAACTTTTGTGGTGAAAAATTGGAAACAACTTGAAAGTTCAACAGTAGATAATAATTATACAAACTATTTTATCTTGTTCATGGTATATATCAAGTAACCATTTAATATCATGATATGGCAGATAGTAACAAGTTAGTAGCTGTAAGCTGTTCAGATATGCTGTTAAATGAAAAGAGCCAGTGAATAAAACTCATGCTGTTTGTATTTGTAATTTATTTTCTGTAAACTGCCTGTTCATTTCCTTCATACTTTTTGGTAAATAATGATTCCTTTTAAAATACACATGCGCACTCATATGTAGAGAAGATTATATGTAGTGGATTACTAATAATTAAATATTACTTTTCATAACCTGCATTTTCATTAACAAACATTTTTCTCTTTTTTTTTTTAGTTGAGGTCTCACTCTGTCATCCAGCAATGGCACCATCATGGCTCACTACAGCCTTGAACTCTGGGATCATGTGATCCTCCCACCTCACCCTTCTGAGTAGCTGGCACTATAGGCACATACCACCACACTTGGCTAATTTTTTAATACTTTGTAGAGATAAGGTCTCACTCTATTGCCCAGGATGGCCTCAAACTCCTGAGCTCAAGATCTTCTCACCTCAAATTCCCAAAGTGCTGGGATTGTAGATGTGAGCCACTGCACCCAGCTAACATATGTATTTTCTTTTTTCATTTTGTTTTATTTATTATATTTTATTTTAAATATGTGGGGTACAACTCAGGGTTAGGTATGCAGATGTTCATTATGCAGGTACCCTTGTTGATGAGGTATGACCCAGCTAACATGTGTATTTTCTTTATTTTATTTTTTCATTTTGTTTATTTTATTTTATTTTAAAGATGTGGGGTACAACTCAGGGTTAGGTATGCATATGTTCATTATGCAGGTGCCCTTGTTGATGAGGTGTGATCCTTCCTACCCTGGCAGTTTTCCTCAACTGCCAATCCCACCCCCCTCCTCCCTGGCAGTTTTCCACTACTGCCAATCCCTTTCTTATAGTATTATGATAATTGTTCAAGGTCCGCTTATGAGTGAGAACATATGATACTCTGTTCTTTGTTTCTGTGATAGATCACTGAGTATGATAGACTCTAAATCCATCCAAGTTGCTGCGAAATCCATATGTTGTCCTTCTTTAGTGACTGCGTAATATTCCATTGTGTATATGTACCACGTTTTTTTATCCAGTCCACCTTCAGTGGGCGGCTTGGTTGGTTCCATGTTTTTGCTATTGTGAATAGAGCTGCAACAAACATGTGTGTGCAGTTACCTTTTTTGTAGAATGATTTCAGTTCCTCTGGGTATATTCCCTATAGGGGAATTTCTGGGTCATAGGGATGGTCAATTTCTAGTTCTTTTTTTTTTTTTTTTGAGTTGGAGTCTTACTCTGTCACCCAGACTGGAGTGCAGTGGCATGCTCTCGGCCACCACAGCCTCGACCTGCTGGACTCTGGCAATCCTTCCGCCTCAGCCTTCCAAGTAGCCAATTTCTAGTTCTTTCAGAAATTACCACACTGTCTTCCAAAGAGGTTGCACTAGTTTGCATTCCCACCAGCAGTGCAGAAGCGTATTGTATTTTCAAGTGGTGGAAAAACATCATAACTATGTTGTCTGCAGTATTTTCTTCCTCAGCACTGACTTTTGTACCTGCTAGAGAAATAGTATGGGCTGGGCATCATGGTTCACACTTGTAATTCTAGCACTTTGGGAGGCCAAAGCAGGAGGATCCTTTGAGGCGAAGAGTTCAAACCAGCCTGTACAACACAGTGAGACCCTATCTCTCTCAAAAAACATGAGCATACACAAAAGATCAAAAAAAAAAAAACTAAAAGAAAATAGTGTGCTTGATGGTTAACATGTAGGCTTTGGGGTCATAGACCAAGGTTCAAATCCTGGCTTCCCCAGTTAGCATCTCTGTGGCCTGTTACAAGTGCCTAAACTTCAGCATCTTTAAAATAGGCTTTTATGAAGATTAAATGAGATTATGTATGCAAAGTATAGAGTGTGTCTAGCACACAGTAAACCTACAGTGAATGATAGCTATTAATACTGTCATGATCATGTGAAAATGCCAACACTTCTTTCCTTTAAAAAGCAAGTTTTATTATTTTTTTATTTTTTATTTTTTATTTTTTTTGTGTTGGAGTCTCACTCTGTCGTCCAGACTGGAGTGCAGTGGCCGCTCCTGGCTACCGCAGCCTCGACCTGCTGGGCTCCTGCGATCCTTCCACCTCAGCCTTCGAGTAGCCAGAATTACAGGCATGCGCTACCACTTCCGGCTGATTTTTTGATTTATTGTTGAGATGAGGTCTCGCCAAGTTGCCCAGGCAAGTTTTAAATTTAAAAAACAGATTTTTGCTTTAAGACACTTAGAAAATATAGGGAAATATTAAATATTCCACTAGCCAGAGAAAATCGTTTAAGGTCATATACTATATGAAGTTTTTATCCTATGAAAAACCAGTACCTAATGAATTATTCTATATTTAAATATGTATACTGACCTTTGGACCTATTTGTAATCTTTTTAGGTCAAAACTTAAAATAGAAGATATAAAAGAAGCCAACAAAGCATTGCAGGTGAGTAGAAAGTGTTCCTCAAATAAGAAGATATAGATATATGTGAACGTCTCTAACAGAAGGTAAAGCCCAGTGTAAATCTAAGGTATCATTAATGAATCCTAGGATGTACAGAGGCAGCAGCACTGAATAGGGAGCTTAGCTGATGGTGGTTCAGCTCTTCCCTGTCCCCTTAGAGTTACATTATTAATCTTCCTGTTGGAAGCTGACCCTATAAATAATTTTGTATACTTCCCTTTGAAGGCTGGCATGATAGAGTGAAATTGCCTCTGAACTTGAGACTCCTTCAGTCTTACGCCTGTGTGTTACCTGATTATTAGTTTGTTACTCTCAGGAGGTCACATATCCTTGAGTCTCATTTTCCTCTTCTGAAATTGAGCTTATGATTCTACATAGGGTTGCTTTGAATATTGGATAGGTTAATTGTTGTGAAAGTGGTTAGTGCAGTTTATCTGTACGATTGTGAATGTGTCTGAGTCTCTTTACAACATAGGAGAAAAGACAGTATCTGTGTGATCACTTCAGTGACAGGCGACGTCCTACCCCCAAATCATTCATTTTTTAAATCAAATGTATATGAAAAGTTTGTTAAAAGAGAAAACAAACAAATAAATAAATAGTTGCTAACAAGATTTAACAACAAGAAGAAAAAAATACCAGCAGCAGTCTCTTGCTCATGTCTAATTTCCTTGTCTGCCCCAGCTCCTGCCATCCGAAGGGAGCTCTTTAAATTCTTTTAGCTGTTTCTTCTGGCATTTGTCTCTGGATTTCTAAATAATATGCAGTGTGTACTACTTGTTCCTGAGTCACCAGTTTTAGAACTGTCTATTGATTTCTTAACATGGTGGATGACGAGTTTTGTTCACTCTCACCCTGCTCTTTCTGTTCTTTTTTTTTTGTGTGACATTCATTTGCTGTATATTCTTTATTATGATCATCTACATATTGTTCCTTGCTGAGCTAGGTATTTTGATGATATTTTCTTACTTGGATTAATTTTATTTCCTCTAGAGTTAATAACTGCCCCCTCCTTTAAAACAAAAACACAAACACCTTAACTCAGGTGTATTTTAACTTCTGAGTTTTCTCATATCTTCAAAAACCTCTATAAAAATCCTTCTTGAGCCGGATTCGGTGGCTCAGGCTGTAATCCCGCGCCTTGGGAGGCTGAGGTGAGTGGATTGCCTGAATCCGCGGGTTTGAGACCTGCCTGGGCAACTTGGCGAGACCTCATCTCTACAATAAATCGAAAAATTAGCAGGGTGTGGTAGCGCGCTCCTGTAGTTCCAGCTACTTGGAAGGCTGAGGTGGAAGGATCTCTGGAGCCCAGCAGGTCGAGGCTGCGGTGGCCGGGAGCGGCCACTGCACTCCACTCTGGGCGACAGAGTAAGATTCCAACTCAAAAAAAAAAAAAAAATCCTTCTTGATGAAGTTTTCCACATGGTGAAATGTATCAGGTAATTTGTTCCTTGGTTTTCTTGGAATCATTCCTCCGAATTCTAGAGTCCTCTGCTCTCCTGCAGTGTCTGGCCTGATCCCTTTGGTTCTGATGTTTTCCTTTGCTGCTACTCTTACAATTCCCTTTATGCTTCTCCTATGTTGGAGCTCCTCTTGTCTGAACCCCCTTCTCTTTTGGCTTACTCCCTTGTTTTGGGTGTCACAAAATAATTTGCACCTTTATTCTGTTCTCACACTTTTTTAGGAGATGGTTAGATACATGAATATTTGCCCAAACCATCATTATTTAAACTCTAAATATATTTTTTAAAATCTCCATTGTGATAGTAATCAACTCTAAATTTTTTTCCATTATTAAATCTATCACATATACAAGAGTGCACATACATTTCATCTTAAAAACACTTCTATACCCTCTGCTTAGCTACAATAATAGAACACGCTCAGTACCTTAGAAGCCCCCATGTGCACTTCCTGACTGCAGTCTCCTTATGGCATCTGTCCTCTATTTTGTGTAACTCATTATTTGCTTTTCTTTATGGTTTTATCACTCATGTCTGTCTTTGACAAGATACTATCTAGTTTTCCCAGTTTTTATATGTGGTAAATGGATTTATATGCAACTTTTTTTTTTTCCTTTCCCCATGCTGTTGACCAGTTGAGGGTGTGGGACAGTGGTCCTAAGCTGTTTTTCATATTCTGGATTTTATCTGAATGCTTGTTTGTAATGTGCTTTAACTTGTTCCTCTTTCTCATTGCCTGTGAATTGGAAGTCAAATCTAAAGTCTTTGTTAGATTCAGATGCAACCTTCCTTGGGATTTATGTCTGTAACCATATTTTTATCATTCAGTAGGCTAGTATTTTCTCATTTTTCCTTTTAAAGATGGCATCTTGTTATATTTTGTCTTTGATTTATCATTTCTTTACATTTTCCTTTTGCTGCAGCCATTCTGTTTCTTTTGAATTCTTCTTGAATTTATTTTTTTGGCTGAAGTACTTCATGTCCAGTCATTCCTCA
>NW_007249782.1:206567-230528 GCF_000164805.1 Carlito syrichta
AACCCCCCCCCCCCGTTTCAGTAAAAGGCACAAAAAAAAAGGCTGTTGGAAGCCGTGTGTGTTGATTGGTTGATTGTTATAGACTGGCTGTTTCCTTGAGCAAACAGCTTCAGCTCTCTGGGCCTTCGACTTTCTCATGTAGAATGAGGGAGCTACAGGCACTCATCTCAGAGGTTCCTTCATAGAGCCGCACTATACTGACCTTCAAGTATTAGCTTTTCTCATTGGAAGAGGGATAGGGCAAGGTCAGTCAAATTAAAAGAAGTCTGAAAAGCCCAGACCTGATAATCAGGATTTCTGAACCTGATGATGCTGCTTGCAAATCCTTCCCTTACAGTATAGCAACAGAAAGCTCAATTGCTTCCACTAGGTGGCTTTGGGATATTTGGCAAGTCACTTTCCTTTATGGTGTTCGTTAAGTTGGATTGCATTGTTTTAAGATCCCACTCTACTTTTTAAAAAATCTCATGAATCAAGTCATCTGATTCTTTACTGGTGTTTGTCTGATATGAACTGTCTAGTTTTTAAGATGCCCCTTCTTTGCAATCCTGTATTCTAAGGAGCCTTAGACTCCCCCATATGCAATAACCAAATACTCTTCTCTGCTCTAAGGAGCCATCATTCCTCATATGCAGTAACCAAACAGTCTTATCACACATGAGGTAACACATGCTGTTGAGACTGCCTGTGAAACACAAATACCCAAAATTAACCTTGTGATCTTGATCTGTGAATGCACAGAATTCAGCTGTTGGAAGTTTAAAAAAAAAAAAAAACTCTGGCTGGGCACAGTGACTCATGCCTGTAATAACAGCACTTTGGGAGGCAGAGGCGAGAGGACTGCCTGAACCCATAGGTTTGATACCAGGCTGGGCAACATGGCAAGACCTCATCTCTACAATAAGTCAAAAAATTAGCTGGGCATGGTGGCACACGACTGTAGTTCCAGCTACTTGGAAGGCTCAAGTGGAAGGATCACCCGAGCTCAGCGGATTGAGGCTGCGGTGGCCTTGAGTGTGCCATAATGTCTAGGTGACAGAGTGACTCTGACTCAAAAACAAAAAAACAACAAAAAAAATGTTTTGGAAATGTATTAGTGGGCTTCTTATGCTTGGAGAATATGTCTTTTGTTAGGTGATAAAGGTTTCTGTGCCCCAGTAACATGTGGTATAACATGTGGTGTGTGCTCCATCTTCAAGTTGGAATCTTCAGTTATACTTTAGGTTCTTTATGAACAGCAATGTGGTTTGGTTGAGGCTGTTTTAAGGAACATGTAATAAAATCAGTCAGCATTGAGGACTCCTCCTTCATTTGGGTCTTCTCACTGGAAAACTTCATATGGTCTTTCTGGCCAAATTGGTTAAGAATGTTGGTTAACCAAGTTGGTTAAGAATGAGTGGAGGCTTGGTGCGATGGCTTATGTGATCCTCCCACTTCATCCTTGCGAGTAGCTAGGACTACAGGCGTGTACCACCATGCCCAACTGTTTAAAAAAAAATTTTTTTTTTTTTGGTGGAAATGGGATTTTGCTTTCATCCAGGCTGGTCTCAAACTCCTAGCCTCAAGGAATCCTGCCTTGGTCTCCCAAAATGTTGAAATTACAGGCATGAGCCACCATGCCTGGCCAGGTTATTTCTTAAAAGTATTTTATCGGTGGCTCAGCCTGTAATCCCAGCACTTTGGGAGGTAGGTGAGAGGATTGCCTGAGTCCATGGGTTTGAGACCAGCCTGGGCAAATTGGCGAGACTTCGTCTCTACAATAAAAAATAAAAAGTTAGCCGGTAGTTCTGGCTACCTGGAAGGACTGCTGGAGCCCAGCAGGTCAATGGTGGGGTGGCTGTGAGTGTGCCACTGCACTCCAGCCTGGGCGATGGAGTGACTCCAACTCAAAAAAAAAAAAAAAAAAAAAAAAAAAAGCATTTTGTCATGGATATGTCCAAACACACAGAATTGTACAGGGAAGAGTAAAATGAATCATTACCCATATTCAACAGTTTTCATGATATGGGCATTCATTATTTTATCTATACATATTTCAGAATGCCTTTCAAAGAACGCTTATTTTCAGTTCTTCATAAATCAACTCCCATAAAATATTTGTGGGCAAAAAAGTTTTCACATGTAATTTTTAGTGTTAACAATTTGAGCATTAATATTCACTTTTCTTCCTACTAGGGATTGGTTTGGCTGAAAGACGAAGAAGCAACCCATTGTAAACTTTGTGAAAAGGAATTCTCACTCTCTAAGAGAAAGGTAAGGGAGGTAGAAAGTGAGCACAAAGATTTTGGTGCAAAAATGCTTCTAACTTTATTCATAAAGTTTTTTTCTGATTTTTTTCCATTTACTAGCACCACTGTAGAAACTGTGGGGAAATTTTCTGTAATGCCTGCTCTGACAACGAACTGCCTCTGCCTTCTTCACCAAAACCAGTCCGGGTCTGTGATTCCTGTCATGCGTTGCTCATTCAGAGATGTTCATCTAACTTGCCATAGACTCCTGCCCTACATCTTTATGTATGAAAGTACACACAATGAATGTTATGACATGTATATACAAAGTATCCAGACAACTCTTCTTAAACAGCTTCCAGTCAGTATTGGTACCAGTTTATCTTGCTCATATTTAACTCATGGGAACAGAAGTAGTATGCTTTGATATTTCTTTTCCCATTTACTCAAAAAAGAATTTTCAACACAGCATGTTTTAAAATAACTTTAGCCTACTTTTTAATTGATGTAATAATCATATAACCCTAACTCCATTGAAAGGCCAGATAGCATAGTTAACACACATTTGCCTTATCTTGTGAAAGGACTTTTTAAAAATAAGGCTTCAGATTATTTCATTCTTCCGAACTGTCAAGTTGATATTTGATGGTGCCTGTAATTCCTTAAATGCACTTTAAAGCTTCATGGTTCTCAGAGACTGGAAATGCATAAAACTGTATAGAAGTAATATCCCAGTTCAACAGATTTTTCATTATCTTGGTTGATTTCAACTATATTTATTTGCCCTTTCTGTCCCCTTCCCATTGGTCTCCTTTGCATTAGAAAGGACTATTTTACGGAATTTCCTTTTAGTCTTTTCTAAAATCTGTTATTGTGCTTACTGATGTTATCTTTCAGATACATGGATTAAATTAAAAGGGGCATTATTTGGCCTCGACTTTTTCCTTCTGATCTTGAAAGCAAGTTCCACATACCCATCATCCTTTACCTTGTCACTTGCCAATCTTCTTCCCATATGCTGTTGTCTAAATTGTTAGTTTTTTAAAGGGGAAACTCAGATCCCAACTCAAAGGTGAAAATAAATCTCTCCCCAGAAAACAATGTGTGTAATATTGCAGGGGATTTATAGGTTCACTATAAAGACTTTCTCCTCTAAGTATTTAAAATGAGGAAGAAGTCAAAGCTTTGCCTTTGATATTACATAGACTTGAGTCATTAAAAAAATTTTGCATTAATATTTCCATTGGAGTAATTTTTAGGAAGCATTACAGTTAGAGTGGTCTACCAGTGTATGTCCACTGGTAAAATTTCACCATGTCTACCAAGCTCCTCTATGCCAGAAATGTTGAGATGTGATTTCTGCCCTACCATGAAATACACGTACATACTTGAAATATTTCAAGCTGACTCAACACTAATCCAGTTGTTTATAGCATACCAAGAATTAAATTTGTAAAAATTACCTCTGTATAGTTACTTAAACAGTAGTATCACGTTTCCTGGTTTTTTAAATCTAATTTTCAGCCATGCACTTTAAATTTGTGAGCCTATTTATTAAAAATGAGAAGTTTGCATTACATTTAGTGATTAATCATAGACCTCTCCCCTTCCAAGATGGATGTATTGAAACTGAAGGATCTTTTTTCTTCCAGTACATACTTTGAGTTTTAAAATTATTTAATATTCTAAATAGCCAAAGTATTAAACAGATATTTTACTTGAAGATCTGTTTTCTTCAGAACCCAAATTTCCAGTCAATTTTTGAGGCTAATTTCAGTTAATCTGACAAACAGATTTTTAGATGATCTTTCTTGAATATTGGTAGAATTGTCCAAGATAGGAATTATATTCTTGAACCATTTTGTATTGATGGAATGGATTAACATTTTTATGATTGTTGAACTTGAGAATAACTGTATAAATGAAAATTTTCAAATAGGTTTTTTAAAAAAATTACTGTGCCTGGAACAAATTTTAAGATATAACTTAAGTTGTTTAAATTCCAAGGCAAATTTCATTCAACAAAATAACTATTATTTTTAGTCATCCCCTTAAATTTCTCGTCATTTAAAACTCATGTCACCACCGATTTGGGCTTTTTTAAGAGAGCTTTTGTGACAGCAGCTTGGTTTATGTAGTTTGGTCTTGTTTAAAAACCATTTATACAGCCAGGCACAGTAGCTCATGCCTGTAATCCCAGCACTTTGGGAGGCTGAGGCAAGAGGACTGCTTGAGCCCATGGGTTCGAGATCAGCCTGTGCAATCTGGATTGACCTCATCTCTACAGTAAATTGAAAAATTAGCTGGGCATGAAGGTGCAAGCCCATAGTTCCAGCTACTGGAAGGCTGAGGTGGGAACCCAGCAGATTGAGGCTGTGGTGGCTGTGAGCATGCCCCTGCACTCCAGCCTGGGCAGAGAGACTCAAAAAAAAAAAAAAATTTTTTTTTTTTTTTAATTTTTCTGTTACAAAACCTTCACAATTTGTATTTTGTGATTGTGATCCTGTATTATTTGCGTTTCAAAGTAGACTTCACATACCATTCCCTCACCTAGCCAGTACTACCACCACAATGCTATCATGGTGCCAAGGAATTGCAATTGTAATTCTTCTAACCTGTAATGTTTTAAAAATAAAATGTGAATTTTATAAACCAAATAAAGATTTGAAAAATTAGTCTACTTTAAATAGGCTGCTTTAGTTTCTAACATTGTATATTTTTACTGCTTACAGATTTTAAGAAGGTAATCTTAAGAAAATCGAAAGCACGTGATCTTCAAAAAGTATAGGTGGTAACGAACCCTATTTACATTTTTTAAATGTTACTTTTTTCTAGAGCAGGGTGTCCCGTAGGGGGGAAAAATGTAATTTTTAAGGGAAGCTAATTAAGAGAAGTGGGTATAAGCATTAAGATAAATCACTGCTTGAGTCAACAGGCTCCAAATATATAGAATATCACAGCCCCCTCTTCTAAGAGGAGTAATCACTCCTTATGAGTCACTTTATCTAATTTAATCTTCAGTTAGACATCACCTATATAGTTTCTTCTTCCAATTTGATTTATAATCAGTAACCAACACAAAGCATTCTAGGACAGACACCATACTATTATCTCCCACATTGACATTTATTACATTATTAACATTTCTGGTAAAACAAATAACAAGTTCAATAACTGAATTCACATTGACAGGTTTTATTTTGATCCATTAGCCAATTTGGAAAAAAAGCCATATTGATCAAAGGGATTTAAATTAAAAAGCACCTTTCCCTTGCTACATATAGTATTTTCAACTATAACTCCAAGCAGATACCAGATGCAAAATCCAACCGTAGGATTCTTGTTTTAACTATGACATGGACCTGTTGCATATGTTTTTAAAAAGTAGTCATTTATACAGTTATTTAAAAACCATATGCTCTGCTGTGCAGGAAACTGAAAATACATTTGTGAAAATTATACTCCATAGTAAATACCTATGTACTTACACTGAATTTTTGTCACTGAGAACCTTAACCTACTCTAAGACATCTTGAGATAATTACAACTGTCACTTTTTTGGAAACATTTTTTGGTACTTCGGTCAAGTGCTGAGGGGATTTTTCTCCAAAATCTAGGGCTAGAATTTAAGCTTCTAACATTCCAATCCCCAGGAAACAATTATGAATATCCAAAAATTCAGATACCTCTTAAGTCATTAACATTTCAGAGCTATGCTTGATAAATGATAACTAAGCCGGGTTCAGTGGCTCAGCCTGTAATCTCGTGCTTTGGGAGGCTGAGGTGAGTGGATTGCCTGAGCCCGTGGGTTCGAGACCCACCTGGGCAACTTGGCGAGACCTCATCTCTACAATAAATCAAAAAAATTAGCCGGCGTGGTAGCACGCGCCTGTAGTTTCAGCTACTTGGAAGGCTGAGGCAGAAGGATCACCGGAGCCCAGCAGGTCGAGGCTGCGGTGGCCGGGAGCGGACACTGCACTCCAGTCTGGGTGACAGAGTAAGACTCCAACTCAAAAAGAAAAAGAGTAACTAAAGCCACCTCATCTTTAGGCTTTGTATTTACAGTATTGTCCAGGAAGAATTAAAAAGTTACACTAATTTTTCGTCAAGCTCTATTCCTGATGTCTGCTTAAGACTTGCAGCTTATGCAGAAGTGAACCATTATCCTCTAAAATTACACCACACTAACTTCTTTTGGAGCTAATAGTAAAATACATCAACCCAAATCTTATGAAGGCAGCACATCTTTAGGAGTAACTAGTATATAAAAAGTATCAACATCAGTGGTTTGAATATAAAAATTTATTTTTAAGTCAAAGTATGCAACAAATAAAACCTACAGAAAACAGATTTTCCCATCACAATCTGTTGCTTTACCAAATAATATTTTGAAAACACATTCCTTCAGTCTTTATAAAGTTCTTAAAATACAAAAGAAATGAAATCTGTAAGAAAGTCTAGTAGACCAGATGTTGTTGCCAGGACATGTGTGTTGGTTATGCTTTCAGTACATCCCACGCCATCCACCTCCACTCATGCCACCTTGCCCATAGTAACCTCCACTGCCTCCACCACCACGGCCTTAAGAATAAAAGACATTAAGAATCACTGAGGAGATAGTCATACATAAGACATTAAAGTAGTATCTGCTTTACACATCTGCTTTACACACGGGGACTAAAACAAACTGAATTAAGAGATACGTACCATAACCACCCAAGCCATCAGGAGTGCCATATCCTCCACTGTAATTGTTCCCCATTCCCATTCTTCCAACAGATCCATAACCTCCTTGGTTATCTTAAAAAAAAAAAAAAAGCAAAAAGAAAAAAGTTTGAGGCTGATTGCCAAGTAGCTAATTCAACTTATTTAAAAAACTTTACATACCCATTCCATCTCTGCCGTAGCCTCCCATTCCAGAACCTCCCATTCCAGAGCCACCTCCAGGAGTAGAATTCAGGAAGAGTTCAATGTATCGATGTTCTTTAAGAAAAAAAAAAAAACGGGAGAAAGAACAATGGATCAAATTTATCAGTAAAAGGTTTTAAAAGGTCAATTAGCTTACATAAAGTATGCTCATCAATTCCTAGTGCAGTGATATTGGAGGCCAAATGATTTTAGATCCCACCAACTGCCATAAGTTACCTACAGAACCTAAAAAACTCTTATATGAGAAACATATTTTACAAACAAGTTCACATCTAGGAAGTAAGACAGCATGCCAAGAATACCACTTACGCATGTTATTTTTATCTTTAGACATGGCAGCTACTGCATCTTCATGTGTCACAAATTCTACATCTGCTTCTCCTGTTGCTCTGCCGTCAGCTCCAATATCAATATGAACTCGTATTGGATTTAGTGGTGAGAAGAACTAAAAATAAAACACTCATTACCTATTTTTCTACTCAGATTATTAAAAGTAAATATCACATATCTTGATTTTTCATCATCCATTAAAACAAACCTTTCCACTGCCCTGTGCTGCCAAATCAATCAACTACCGAGGTTCTGTGAATATAAGACTATAGGGAACTTAGGGAAAATGAAAATAAGTTTCTGCTTTTAAAAAAAAGCTTGCTGATATTAAACTTAAAAAAAAATATTCTCACTAGAAAACAGTTTACCTTAAACAGAGAAGTCTCAGACCCTACAACTAAAAGGGAATAAAGCCAAGCCCAAAAACCTTGATTCCCAAGAAGTATATTTCAAAATTGCTAGGCTGGGCATGGTGGCTCACACCTATAATCCCTGCGCTTTGGGGGGCCAAGGCAAGAGAATTGCCTGAGCCCAGGGGGTTTGAGACCAGCCTGGGCAACTGGGCGAAACCCTGTCTCTATAATAAATTTTAAAAAGAGTTGGGTGTGGTGGTGCATGCCTATAGTTCCAGCTACTTGGAAAACTGAGGTAAAAGGATCGCCTGAACCCAACAGGCGGCGGCTGCAGTGGCCGGAAGCGTGCCACTGCCCTCCAGCCTGGGCGACAGAGTGAAACTCCAACTCAAAATAACAAAACAATCCCACGAAATTGCTGTTTGAAACATGTCATCTGAAGCTTAGAAACTATGTAGCGAGAAACATCATGCTATGGAAAAGGGGAGTTTGCTGAACCTACTAACAGCTCCCAAAATGTATCACTTAGCTCTAATCAGAAACTAACCAATTTAAGCTATCCTTAAAGGCACCTGGAACTTAGGGCAACCAATAAGATCCAGAACAAATTATCTGAGTAAAAAAATTTTGTCTTGAGAGCCAGGCTCGGTGGCTCAGCCTGTAATCCCGCACCTTTGGGAGGCTGAGGTGAGTGGACTGCCTGAGCCCGCGGGTTCAAAGCCCGCCTGGGCAGTGAGACCTCATCTCTACAATAAATCAAAAATTAGCCGGGTGTGGTAGCACGCGCCTGTAGTTCCAGCGACTTGGAAGGCTGAGGCGGAAGGATTGACAGAGCCCAGCAGGTTGAGGCTGCAGTGGCCGGGAGCGGCCACTGCCCTCCAGTCTGGGCAAGAGAGTGAGACTCCAACTCAAAAAAAAAAAAAAATTTGTCTTTGGGTCTCTAATGCAACTATTTAATAGGTAAAGGATGGGGTGGCTATGACTGAACTTAGTGTATGAGCTAAAGTTCTGCCACTCCCTAGTCGATCTGAAACCAACTAGTTTCAAACTGCAGCATCTATTCCCCTTATTTCCAAATCCTCAGTTTGTCATACTATCTACACTAGAAAAGCCAAACCAAACCACTAAAACATATATTTATCACTACTCTATGCTGGTCAGTCTTTTACTGTATTCTTAACTGGAGTTTATGAATGTAGCTTCTTACTTGCTTGAATCCTATGTAGCTCAGCACACAATGGACACAAAAATATCCATCAACTACTAAAGATAAAGGTAGATCTATTTATATTCAAGGGATTTGACATTAAACTACAAAAATGAGAGCCTTAAGAATGCTTCAAAATTAGATTTTAATTGAGGATAACTATAAAACCACTAATAATTATTAAAATTACTCACATTAGCAATGTCATTTTCAGTTGCACGAAAAGGCAACCCTCTCATATGTACGAAATGGCCGCCATGAAAACCTGAACTTGCATCACCAGCTCCGCCATAGCCATGTCCTCCCATACCTGGAAAATAAAATTTGCCAGTTGTGAACTATGGAGTAGGATACAGGTAGAAAAGTATTCATTTTACACAAGGTATAAAGCCCTACATAGGAATGTAAGAAATATGCTTAAATTAATTTTTAAATACAAAGTACCCATATTAATTATAAGCTGGCAAAGAGGATACTAAAATTTGCCTCATAATAAAAATATCTTTAATATTTTACCTCTTCCATCTCTCATTCTGTCATCAAAGCCATCATTTCCATAGCCATAATTATTATATCCACCATAGTCATCAAAACCTCCATAACCTGTGTAATTTAAGGAGAATCAATGAATACATACTTTCAAGAGATAAAGTTATAATCTAGTTTACAAACATTTTGTGGTAAGTCATCTGTTTTAACAAACTTAATTATCAGAAGTTTGTAATTCCCAACTTATTGCATATGAAAAGCAATTAACATTTGATGAAAATATAAAATCTCAAAAGGATAATTTCAAACATGTAAATATCACCTGTATGCCAGAAAAAGTAAAAAATGCCAATATCTTCATTTTAATTCCTGTATAAGTCTTTTTAGGTGCCAATATGTGCATCAATCAAATCCCACAGCTGGCCATGGGAATCTGTTTTCATGAACAGGTTTTAAAACCTAGTAGGTACTGAAATTACTGCCATTTCTATATTTCTTGACAAAATGTCAGGAACATTAAGAAAATGACAACAGAACCTTTGTTCATTAGATACACATACCACCATCATATCCATCACCTCCTCGTCGCATTCTGTCATACATACTTCCACGCCCAGCTCCATAATAACCCCCTCTTCCTCCTATTGGTCTATCATATGGTCCCGGTCGCTGTCCCAGCAATCTTCTTGGTGGATCATAAAATCCTTTGATTTCACTCCTGCTACTTCTGAAGATCTCAATATACCTATTTAAAAATGTTTAAAGTACAGGTTTCAGCATAAATGTATTAGAGTAAATTAGATATTGGGCAAAATGCAGTAAGTTTTTCTATATCTAGACAGATAACCCAATTTAAGTTGCCTAAATACACTGTAAGTTATCATTTTTTACACCTACAAACTTAAATAATTAAATATTTAAGTTTTACATAGAAATTTAGTCATTTGAAAACAATTCATCAAATATGTACTTTTAGTTTGTTTCCTTTAGTACATGATAGGTGTTTTAAAGAAAACAGGTGATTATACAAAAACACTTATCAACAACATCCTACAAAATAGAAACAATCTAATTTTAATTTAACTATTAGCATTAATTCCCCACCCAAATCTGTAGTTTCCAAGTTAAATTTAGGTAATTATCAATTCTTTTAAACTACCCCAGAAAAATGTTATGGTTACCCCCCCATTTAAGCAATAGTGACCCACAACCCCCAAAAATAAAAATTTAACACCATCCCAAACTCTCCATCCCCACCTGTGCCCTATTCTTTCCTTGTGTTTCCCCAGAGCATTTTCTGCTATCTCCTTTGAAGCAAACTGCACGAAGGCCTCCCCTGTGCTTCTCCCCTGGTAGTCCATCGTCAATGTTATCCCATTTGGCACGATTTCCAACCCTTTAACCCAAGGACAAATAACCCCATCAAGGGGAACAGTGTTAAAGGCTGAAACATTCCCATCTGAATCAAATATTCAAAACAAGTCTAAACAAAACAAAACAAAACAAAAAAAGCTTAATTTCCCATCACCCCATAATACAACGAAAGATTTTTCAATTATTGGATTAAGTAAATTTTTTGCAACCAGTGTAAAAACACTGCAATTACACTCTAAAAGCCCACCTATATTACATAAAAAATAGCTACAAATCAAATTTAATTATGCTCCATATGCTAATTCATGGTTCATTTCATCACACACAATTATTCTCAATTATGTTACTGCACATTAATTAGTTTTTACATATCTACACATCCTGTATTGAATGTTAACTGGAGCACATTTCATATTTTCAATACACTAACCAAGATTATCATAGTTAAATTAAGTTCCAAAATCAAATGGGTTTTGCAAATTAAAAACAAAGTAATATCATACAAATAAAATTACAATACTACTAAACTTTGACTAATACTAGAGGTACCTTGAAAGAACTGAACTATTTCCTCTTTGCTGCAACCAAATGGTAGTCCACGAAGTCGTACTGTCCCATCACTAGCGTCATTTGGACCATTATGTTTCATAACCCAATCCATCTCAATACCGTTTGACTTAAATGCTATAAAAAATAAACAAGCACATAAAGCAGTCAATCAAAATACACTCTTATCAGGAGGTACTGAAGAAACACCTCTCAGAGGTGTCACAAGAGGAAATGTAACATGGGGCTTAGTGACTCCTGTGACAATGCCATGAACACAACAGTATACCAACTTTCTATTCTGGAATAAGGAATAGGCAGTGAAACCTGACCCCTTCGACCAAAAAGTACTGAGTTTCTTAGGATTATTTTCTTAATTTTAAGAAAACTTGCACAATTCTACTACCAGAGTCTTCAAATTATTTGAGCATGTCACCTGAATGTCAACTCTAGCCTTTACCTCATCTCTCAAATTTTCATCCACTTTTCAGATTTCATTATTCATCTGAATAGTTATGCAAATTCTTTAAAACTTGAATTATCCACAAGTCGCGTTTGATACTACTGTCCACTCACATCAAGAGCCTAAGCAAAAAATGCAAGAGTACTGGTTGATGTTGGAAAAGTATTACAAAAATCTAACCTTTCAAAATCACAATAATGTTGAACACATCAAACTGTCTTTTAAGGAGGAAAATTCTCATCTTTTTTGCTAAGTCTAGTTTAAACTCACCAAGAACAAGAGTTTTAAAATGACTGAGTTAATAACATTAAGTTTTAAAACTGAGGTCAAAGTCCTCTCAGAAAGTGAGTGCCTTCCAACAGTACCTGTGTTTTTGAAGCCACCTATCTGGAAATCGCTGGAGATAGTATACAGAAACCAGTTTACTCAACTGCTTTAACTTTTTAATCAAAGAGACTTAAACACGGACTTCAAAGTTTCCCCCGTTCCCTCCAACATGAACATGCCCACCCATCTCCCTTCCCCAGAGGTAACCAACCATCCTTTGTTTTAAAAATCCAAGAACATTTTCAAAAGAGACTAATGCAGAAGTCCTTCAGCTGCAGAAACTTACCAGAACCTTACAAATTTCACTATGCAGCTGCAGGAATTCTACTCACTTGCATAATTTCAAACCTTTTCCTCACCACCTCCTACCCTGCAAACAAAACAATTTGTTCACTTGATTCCTTTATGCTTGAGGATCGTACCTTATATCATCAGTATTCACTAATGCTTAATTTTCCGTGATCTAATTATTATTTGAGCATGTCACCTGAATGTAACATGGGGCTTAGTGTTAGCATCTTCAAAGGATAAAATTTAGAAGTAGCATCTTCAAAGGATAAAATTTTCCTAGAATTCATATAAAGTCCTAGGTTGCAAACTCTAGACAGAGAACCAAAATGGGAAGAATACAAATTTGTAACTTATGTTACATACAACTAATTCTTAACAACTAATACACAGTATCAACTTTTAAGAGGAAACAAACCCTGGGTTTGAATCCCTACTCTGCCACTCACTGGCTGAGCTACCTAGCCCCAAGCCAATTCCACTGTAAAATGCAGCAGTAGTAACTTACACCTCACTAGACAGTTACAAGAATTATTTAAAGTGCTTGCCTCATGGTAAGCATTCGCTGATGGCAACTGTTACTGGATTTTAAAGGGCTGGTTCTACAAAACCAATGAGATACACCACAACAAAAGATCTGAACCTTAAAAAGAGAGAAAAATAATTTGAGCCTTGAAAAGAACTAACGACTGTTTAATCATTTCCAAAGTCAGCAAAGGCTTTTAAGAGGCTAATACTATTTCAGAGAATAGAGAGACAGCCCCAAATCAGTTTGGAAAAAAAGTCCAAAGATGTTTGACAAACTATCATTTTCTTTTAAAAAAATGTGAGATAGCACCAACCTAAAAAAATAAGTGTTTCTTATAAAGGGTGATCTAAGAACAAAAAAGTGGAAAGGATCTAACATCAAATGTTACTTCCTTGTGAAAAATTTAAGAACCCTGCAAAGTCAATCTAATCTATTGTGAAAGGATTGTGGTACTTTTAAATCAAATGTTAGCACATTTTTTTCCTTCAATATATAGATTTGCATTTCAGGAAAAAATACCAAGGAAAAGGGCATGGAAACTGATCTTTACTATAAATCTTAGCATTTCACAAGAAAATGCTAGCAACCAAACTAGTTTTTATTTTTGGATCAGCCTATACAATAAGATCCATATGAAAACAACAAAGTATTGCCTATTAAAAAAAACACTAAACAATAAACACAAACTACTTTACAAGGTGATTCTCCATCCCATATGTGAGTAGCATATACAATAAAAGACAGCCTCACTCTACTACACCAGCAAAATTCAGAATTCTACTTACAAAAAAAAACAAGAAAAATTCAGGGCATGCAAAGGGACAACCTGCTTTAATACCTTTATAAAGCTGTCAGAAACTACCTAAACATAATTATTCAGGATAATCCATCTCACCTTTCTTTGCAACAATGTCATGGCTAATCACTACTCTGCTTTAAGAATTCTAAGTGTTAGCACCAATTAAAAATACCAGCAGTTAAAATAAGATAACTTTAGTCAACTTTCATGAAACTAATTTCCTAAATATTAAGTGAAACAAGTCAGTCACAAAAGGTCACATATGTTATGTTTCCATTTATATTCATAACTGTCTGAGGCTTGAGGGGAGATAGGGTGCCAGCATGGGGAATGTCTGACAGCTAACGGGTACCTTTATGGAATAAGTGTTCTAAAATTAGATTGTAGTGATGGTGGCACAAGTCTGCGAATGTTCTAAACCCCACTAAACAGTACATTGTAAATGGATAATGTTTATGGTATGTGAATTATATCCCAAAACTGTGAAGAAAGAACATCTAATGGAGAACTGAAATATAGAATTCTCATAACATGGAGGCACAGCTTATTTTCTCAAAAACAACAAAGATTTGATGCATCAATAAACAACCTAATAAATAATAACCCAATAATCAATAAAATGGTACCCTGCCTCGTGCAGTAGCTCACACCTATAATCCCAGAACTTTGGGAGACTGAGGTGAAAGGACTGCCTGAGCCTAGGGGTTGAGACCAGCCCAGGCAACTTGGCAAGACCTTGTCTCTACAATAAAAACAAAACAAACATCAACAACAACAACAGTGAGTCGGGCATGGTGGCATGCACTTGTGGTTCCAGCTACTCAGAAGGCTGAGGAAGGATCACCTGAGCCCAGCAGGTCGAGGCTGCAGTGGTGGCTGTGAGTGTGCCACTGCACTCGTGTCTGGGTGACAGAGTGAGACACCAACTCAAAAAAAAAAAAAAAAAAAAAGGGTACCCTAGTGGTCGTGAAAAACAAAAATGAACTTGGCCCCCAAAAAACGGTTATGATGTAACTTTAACTATAATGGAAATTTTACAACATTCATCCTTTCCAATGTGCTTGGCTCCTTTAGAAAAACTCTTAGACACACCTCTAATACCTTAAGGAGGTAAGGTCTCTAAAATTAGGAATGAGTTTAGTCAAATCAGGTTTTCCCTACTGCCATTCAGTCACCTGTTTACCAAAACAAGGACATCTAAAGACATTGTTATTTTAAAAGGGCAATTAGACAGACTTCCAGATATCGGTGCAGCTGAAAAAAGAGGGCAGAAGAAAGGTGTGTGATCTAATCCAGTTAGGAAAGTTACTGATCATTATCATATTCTACTTTATGGTGAAGTCTGAGCTATCTTTCCAAAAATCCACTAAAACCCACTTGACCCATTAACTTCACAGGTTAAAATTTTGGTAAACTTTTCCTTGGCAACCTTGACACAACATCATCAATAACAGGCAGGAGGTTTTTTCTGGTTTTGTCTTTTAGAGCTGTAAAAGTAGTAACAGACTTCTTGTAAAGATTTATATAAATGATTGGAAATGGGTTCTCAGGCCTTCCTCGTCCCTTCTGTACTGCCTTCAAGGAAAATTACAGATCCATCCACCACGTTTATGGTGTTTAGCTTCTCCGTTTAGTAGGTCTATACTACCTTGCTCGAAATACTGTTACAGTGTACTATACTCCTACAATTAAGGAGAAAAAAAAACTCTTTGTTACCAAAAGAAAATAAACTCTGCCTGTATTTTTAAGTACTTTGCTCCTACAGCCTTAATGCCAATTAGAAAAAAAAAAATCTCCGCACAAAACACAACTCGAGGAGATTTCATACTGAAAGAGAGTAGTGACTCAATTCCCACACACACACACACACTCTTACCATAACTGGTTGTGTTTTAACAATCGTTTCCCCAAAGTTATGAAACCCTTCAACAAATTCTACCCCGTATGCGCCAAACTACACAAACCCATTGCTAAGCCACCCGCCCCACCCGTTATCACAGGCGACCGGGCCCAGACGACCTGTTTGAAACATGCCCGTTTCACATCCCTATTTGGTAAGTCACCCACTTTCCTGCTTATAAAGTAATTAACCCACAAAGTCTTTATAAACGTTCAAGCGTGGAAAAACAACAACAAAAAAAACCCGTTGGAAAACGAGTACGTACTCTTTTCGAAGTTCCAAATCTGGACTATAAGGGCCGGCTAAGCGTCCTTTATTCCTCCCCGGAGACTTTCCGTTTATCTAGCTGCCCTAGAGACCAGAGAGCTAGGGAGAGCGCGCCCCTTCCCCCGCCCCGTCCGGCAGCCAAGCCTGGCTTAAAAACCTTCGCCACCGGGCGGCGGAATTACAAAGGAGGCCGTCTGCCTCCTTTGTCCTGGATTTGAGAGTTGAGCGCCTTCGTCGCCATGAGCTTTCCTCCCCCAGCTCCAGCCTCTCTCATCTTGGGAACCTGCGTCAGAAGCCGCTCGCAGTCCCGCCAGCCCAGGTAGCCCTGCCGAGACTGCAGAGGAAGGGAGGCCGCGGCGGGAGGCCGGGCCCCTCCGGCGCCATTTCCATCGGGAGCGCGCCCGGGAGCCCTGATCCTCCCCCCGCCCAGCTGCCCGGGCTATCCCTGCTCGCTTCACTCCCCACCCTCATCCCTCCCAGGGACCTCTGGCCACCCGCCACCCTCGGGCTTCTGAATCAGTTTTCGGAAACTGGAGAACAAAAAGTTAAAAAAGAAAAAAAAAAAAAAAGCAGGGAAGGGCGGGAAGCCGAAGCGGCCGCGCCACCGTACCCAAAATGGCGGAGGCCAGACCAGCAGGGGAAGAAGGGAAATGCTGGATGCCCCCACTTCGGGCCTCGGCGTCGTCCACTGAGTTCCACCTGAGCCAGTGCTCCCCTCGGCAGGCCGCCCTCCTTGAAGGGGGAGATGGTCCAGGAGGCGCAGCCCGGCCGCCTCCGAGCAGCGACCTCCACACGCCCCCCACCCCCAACCCTCCGGTCTCTCGCGTCC
Organism: Carlito syrichta; assembly: GCF_000164805.1. NCBI lineage: Eukaryota > Metazoa > Chordata > Mammalia > Primates > Tarsiidae > Carlito > Carlito syrichta. The sequence goes on from NW_007249782.1 coordinate 223,426, forward strand.
TCTCGAAACCACCGGCCCAACCTACCCCCTTTTACTTCTGATACCCTGTCAGGCGAAAGTGACGCCGACTGCGGTGCTCGGGGGGCTCAGTCGTGAAGAGGAAGAAGCCGTTCGCCTCGTGTAGCCCTAGCCACAACGGTCCTCCCAACCGTCTCCGGCGGCGGCAACCGCTTAGGGAGCTGCGCAGCAGAGCGACTGGCTGGGGGGGATGGGAGAGAGCGAGCGAGAAGGAGGGGGTGGAGCTAGAGCCCGAAGCCCGGCCAGCCCCGCTCTCGCGAGAGGAGAGTCGGTTCCGCCTCGGCGGGCCGTAAGAAGCGCGCTTGCGCGCTGCTCACTTGTTGGGGCGAGGCGGAACGAAGCCGCGGCGGGTCCCTTGAGGGAAAGAGAGAGCTGCAGCGCGCTCCGCCTTTCTTGCCTATTCTGCGTTCTCGGAGCCCACCGTTCTGTCCTCTCGGTGAGGTGACAGCACTCCTATCAGTGTGTTTTGGTCTCGCGGTTTGAAAAAGTGCTTTCACGATGGGCTCCGCCATGAGCAAATTCCGCGGAGGCCCCGCCCTTGCTCCGGTGTCCACAGCGGGGAGAGGGCGCCACGTGGTTGGCCTGGCACACGCGGGGAGGGCTTTTCTCGTCCACCATGTTTGCATTGTGCAGTAAAAATTAGGAGTGTTTCTCGGCTTCGAGGAAGCAGGTGTCACTAAGGCCCGATGTCGGCTCTCGGGCTGCGTTTTCTTCCCCGGCCCTGGTCCTGGCCCTGGTGCGTCCGGCCCCCTCCGCGGGCCTCGTCCAGGTGCGCCTCGCGGGCGCGGGCTTCTTGCTTGAATTCCTAGCCACCACGTCCCCCCTTTTCTGCAAATGCTTCTTAACTTTCTTCTCGCCTTCGCGTTTAATTTCATCTCTCCCTCCATTAAACCCCTAGTGACCAGTCGCCGACTTCGGGCTGTTTTCTAAATAGAACTTCGCATATTGAAAATAGAGCTTACAAGTGATAACCAATAAATACATTTTGGTCGTGCTGTCTTGCCACTTTGAGGTTTCTAATGACACACTATGGCCTTTAAGTTCAAATAAACACGCAAACAATTTCTGTGGGAAGGGTGGAGGGCAAACCTGGTAAAGAGAGAAGTGCGAGTTAAAGTGCAAAGGTTTAGGAACGTACATGGAATGCCAGGAAAAGGAAATGAAATTTGCCCACAGTGGAGTGTTTCTGTAGGGCGAGTTAAGGTTGGAAATGTGGACAGAGCTGAGTGTAGACAGACAACCTTCAATGTCCAGCCAAAAGACTTTGAACTTTGTCCAGACATTGGATCTGCTGAAGGTGGAGTGAGGGATGTTAGAGACATAGAAGGATGAGTAATTTTTTTTCTCCCATGAGATCTTTAATGTGTAGGATAGTGACAGGAAGCCATTTACTTTCAAGTAGTGGAAACTTCCATTTGAAGACTTTAACTCATCCCCAAACCTGCTTGAGACACGTGTAGGGCAGTAAAAATTGCCTAGGTGATAGTGCCTTACTGCCAATTTTGAGCCCACTCCCTAAAAATACCCTTCAGTGGAAGGGTGAAAGGACAATGTGTTCATCATTACAGGAGATAGAAAACAAGGATGCTGTAATAACACCTATTGAGAGCTTGCTCGTGCTAGGAACTGTAGTCAATGCACTGACTTTTTACAACCCCCCAAAATTATTGTCTTTATTTTATAGATGAAGTGCCTGAGTCCTTGAGAAGTGAAAATAGTTGCCCAAGGTCACACAGCTGAGTGGCAGAGCTAGAACTGAAACCACAAGGTTTGACCCTGCAGGCCAGTGTTTTAAAATCAAAACACTGAACCTTTCTGGGGTTACAAATAATTTATCCATAAATTAAGGGAATAGACATTTTAGGAAAATTGAAGTTACTTCACCTAGTTAACACTAGAATTACTGCCTCAGGAGATCCGTGCTTACTGGTTTATTGCCTGGAGACTTGAGCAGGTCTGAAACTTGATAGTCCTGGTATCTCTGACACTGTGAGTCCCAATCCCCACTCCCTCTTTTTTACAAAACAATTGCTGCATTAGTAAGACTCCAAGCTCCCACAATTGTGTTGGATGGAGTTCTTCCCTTGGTCCTCCTTCCTGGGTTCACATTACATGGCTGCTTTTTTCCTTTCAGTCTTTCAACCTGATTTGGTAGCTGGAATTCTGTAATCCTTTTCACCCTTTGCCTGAATTCAAACAATCTATTTGCTGCCTGGTTGAATTTGGCATTCTTTCCACATATTTACTTTGTGGTTATGAATCACAATCTTAAAATCATTCTAATGACATGAATAATTTTTCATCAGCAAACTGCTATTTTGTTTTTGGCCATAATTTCTTTTTTTGTTGTTGTTTTGTTTTGAGTTGGAGTCTCACTCTGTCGCTCAGACTGGAGTGCAGTGGCCGTTCCCGGCCACCGCAGCCTCACCTGCTGGGCTCCGGCAATCCTTCTGCCTCAGCCTTCCGAGTAGCTGGAACTACAGGCGCGTGCTACCACTCCCGGCTGATTTTTTGATTTATTGTAGAGATGGAGGTCTCGCCAAGTTGCCCAGGCGGGTCTCGAACCCATGGGCTCAGGCAATCCACTCACCTCAGCCTCCCAAAGGCGCGGGATTACAGGCTGAGCCACTGAACCCAGCGGCCATAATTTCTTTTTTGGGGGGTCAGAGCCTCACTCTGTCACCCAGGTGCAGTGGCATACTCACAGCCCCCGCAGCCTCAGCCCGCTGTGCTCATGTGATCCTCCCACCCCAGTCTTCCAAGTAGCTGGAACTACAGGCACACATCACCATACCCTGCTAATTTTTGGATTGTAGAGACAAGGTCTTGCCAAGTTGCCCAGGCTGCTCTCGAACTCCTGGACTCAGGCATTCCTCTCACCTTGGCCTCCCAAAGTGCTGCATTTACAGGCATGAGCCACCGTGCCTGGCACGTTTTTGGCTCTAATTTCTTGGTGTTAGGCACTCTTGACAATATGAACTCTGCTTAGATTTAAAATTAGTGCATGCATTTTGTTTGCATTTTTTTTATTACAGTAAGGAAGTTTTGAGTTCAACTACACTAGTCATAAGTATAATCTTTATTTGCCTTTGTATTTTACTACTTTTCTCAAAAAAAAAAAAAATCAACTCTTCTCATTTGCACGTTGACTCCTGTAAATAAGGCTTGGTGAGATTGGCTCACCACTGCTCCAGTGATCCCTAAAGAATTGTTTCCAGATCGATCTCTGTGGAATTGTTTCCATAGAGATGGTTAGAACTAAGGACTCACAGCTAGCTGCTTTCGGGATTTTTTTTTCCTCTTTTTCTTTCGGTCATTCCAGTGCTTTCCTTTTAGCATAGAGATGAGCGGGACCATGGAGAGAATCTTGTTAGAGGCCAAAATGAGAGAAAAGATGAAAAAGGAGAAGGAAATAGAAGTACTCTACCACCCGGTGGAAAATAAGACAACAAACATGTGATTATGTATTATACCCTCAGGATGAAGAGGAGAGGAAAATTCCATGCAGAGCCTGAGAGAAAGAGACATTGAAAGAGATTGCACTCTTCTGGGGGAAAGGAAGGCACGTTAACAAAAAATTGGTTAAGATAGTTGTTCACGTGCCCTCAATAGCACTGCACTTTTGAAAATAGAATTATCATAATTATTTGCCTATATGAAAAGCAAATAAACTACCAATGTAACAAAACCCACAAATTTCTAGGAGGGTGTCTAAGTAAGGTTAATGCCTTCTGAACACTAAATCCTTCTCCCTAAGGCTGTGAAATGCTTATTTTTTGATTTATATCATATGTGTCTACTGTCTTTAGAAAGTACTGATCTTTGTCATGATTCAACATTGTTTCTCAAGAAAAGGCTTACTTACACAGTTATATTCTTGATACTTTTTTGTTTCTCTAAGTTAACAAAGTGTTCATCATGGTACTATGGAAACCAGAAGGCCTCATCCAATCTTAGTAATTATGATACTAAGTAAACAAATGGAAACTCAAAAGGACAAAAATACCTAAACACATTGTTTTTCTAATTTTTGAAAATAATTAAAAGTATCGAACATTCTTTCTATTCCAGTGGATTGCTGTGAAGGCCAGAGAAACCAGCTAAAAAGGACAACTGTAAGCCCTAACCCAACAAATTACTGCCTTTAGCATGTCATAAACACATTGGTAATTTAGAAAATACAACACGAATAATAGAGTAGGAGACCATTTCTCCTAATGTGATTTTTGAGCTTCTTAGTGGTAGATAAAAATACAGGTTTTGGCCAGGCACGGTGGCTCAAGCCTGTATTTGAGAGGCCTAGGCGAGAGGATTGTCTGAGCCCACAGGTTTGAGACCAACCTGGGCAACACAGTGAGGCCTCGTCTCTACAATAAATAGAAAAATTAGCCAGATGTGGTAGTGCATGCCTGTAGTTCTGGCTACTTGGAAGTCTGAGGCAGAAGGATTGCCAGAGCCTAGCAGGTTGATGCTGGGATGGTTGTGAGTGTGCTACTGGACTCCAGCCTCAGCCTCCTCTCACTCCAACGGAGTGAGACTCCAACATTAAAAAAAAAAAAAAAAAAAAAAAAAATATATATATATATATATATATGTATGTGTATGTATATATTTCATCACTTATGTACCTATGCCTCTCAGTGTGCAAACAGTAACAATGGTCACACTGGGAGTGGGGGCACTTTAAGTAATTCATTTTCACCACAACCTAGAAAGTTTTTATTTTATGGACCAAGAAATTGAAGAATCAGGAGATAAAGTAATGCTCCCAAGTTCACTCTTTGCCCCTCCCCCCCCAAATCAGTGGCAAAACTTCCACTTACCTTCATAATGAGGGAATCAGACCTAAGTTCCAACCTCAGTTCTGACAACAGCTACTAGTTAATTGAAGTAATTAACTTTTTTAAATTTCAGTTTCTTAATCTCTAAAATGAGTTGTTAGGTTATTATATAGGGTAGAGATTTGTAGTTGAAATAACAATTCTAGTCTCAGGCGTTATATGTGTGTTTATCATGACATTGTTAATGAATTTGATTCTTTCTTGTTCAAACTATTAAACAGTGAATTTAATAGAATTTTTAAAGTAAGCACAGTGTCCTTAGCACTGTGTTAGGAGCCAAGAAATTATTCCAGTAAAATCTGTGACTTATACGAATTCATCTGTGGACAGAGTAAGTAGTATTTCACAGGTAATGTGCTGCTGATTTTCCAATATAGGCAGATGCAGCTGCTGTTAATAAAATGGAAATTGATTTGAGAACATTACTGAATTCCTAGAAGGTCAGTATATATGTTTCCAACTATAAAGAAATACAACTACATAAAGTGAAGCTGTCTGTGACTTTCAAGAGCATATAGATCCATTCCATTCCATTCCATTCCATTAAATAGACAAATTATTTTAAACTATAGCAAGTGATAAGATAGAGTAAGCACAAAGTGTTTGGGGGAACACAGAATAGGGCCATTAGTGTAGCTGGGGCCTGAGGGAAAGCTTTCTGAAGGAGATAACTCCTGAGCTAAGAGCTGGAGGATAAGTAAAATTTAGCTGAGCTATGAAAGATAGGAAAGGCATTTAAGGCCGAGGACACAGTAAGGTCCAAGTCATAGATGTAGACTTGATAGAGGTGGGAACTCTAAGCAGTTGAAGCACCAGATCTTTGAGAAGCTTGTATTCCTGTGGAGCCTGGCTTTTGTTTTGAGGTTGATGATCAATTTAGTGTTTTAATTAGATCATTCTGATTAGAGTGTGGAGGATAGATTTGGACGGAAGAGAAGAACAACAGATAAAGTGAACATTTAAACTAGGACAGTCGTACTAGGGGTAGATATAAGAGGATGTCTTTGAGAAATAATTAAGAGCTCTTTATCAGGATTTAGTAATTGAGTAGGGGGGCTGTGGATGCGTGAGTGAAAATGAGTCAAGGATGAATTATCTTTGGCTTAGGGTTGGATAGTGGAAACAGTAAGTGACATAGGAAATATAATTAGTATGTTGATTTTGAGATACCATGTATAATCCAAGTGGTTGTATCTAGTAGGAAATTAATCTGGCGTAGGGATATGGTTTTGGCATTCATCAATATATATTTTACTTTTATACTTAGAAATAAGTTTTGGTTTTTTTGAGTTGGAGTCTCACTCTGTTGCCCAGGCTGGAGTGCAGGGGCACGCTCATAACCAACACAGTCTCGGCCTGCTGGGCTCAGACAATCCTTCCACCACAGCCTTCCAAGTAGCTGGAACTTATGCCTAGCTAAGTTTTCAATTTATTGAAGAGACAAGATCTTGCCCAGTTGCCTAGGCTGGTCTCAAACCCCTGGTCTCAGGCAGTCCTCTCACTTCTGCCTCCCAAAGTCCCAAAGTGCTGGAATTACAGGCTTGAGCCTCCGTGCCCACCAGAAATAAGTTTTTTGGGATGGCCTCAGGATAAGTAAATTTACTGTAGAATCGGTTGTAAAAACCAGAATGAGAATTCATTGACTTACAATGAAGACTATAGCAAGCAGAATGCAAATTGCTCCTATATTTTGCAGGGGAAGCTTCTGAATATTATACATAAAAGGGATTATTTGGGATTTGTTATTATTTCTGTGTAAGAAATTTCTCCAAAATTTAACAGTTTAACACAACTTTTTATTGTTTCTGTTTCTGTGGGTCAGAAACCTTGGAGCAGCTTAGCTGGATGCCTCTGTTCAGGGTCTCTCACAAAGTTGCAATTTAAAATGTCCCTTGGGAGCTAGAAAGACAAGATCACCAAAACCCTAATTTTAGCAGAAGAATCCAGATCACCAAAGTAAAAGTCCAAATATGGGACAGAGAAGAAAAAAAATTATAGAGAAAAATTAACAAAACAAAGAACTGGTTCTTTGAAAGAATAAGCAAGATTGAAGGACCCCCTAGCCATAATGACCAAGAAAAAGAGAGAAAGAGTCCAAATAAACACAATCAGAAATGCAAAAGATGAAATCACAACTGACCCCGAAGAAATACAAAGATTATCAGAGAGTACTATGCACATCTGTATGGAAACAAATTTGATAACCTAAATGAAATGGAGGACTTTCTGACATCACACAACCTC
>NW_007249782.1:230574-284277 GCF_000164805.1 Carlito syrichta
CCCCCGGACCAGATGACTTTCCAGCGGAATGCTATAAAATGTACAAGGAGGAGCTGATACAAATCCTATTGAAAGTATTCCAAGCATTTGAGAAAGAAGATGGAATTTTCCCCAAATCATTTTACGAAGCTAACATCAAACTGATACCCAAACTGGGTAAAGATCCAACAAAAAAAGAGAACTATAGGTCAATATCCCTAATGAACATAGATGTAAAAATTCTCTATTCTAGCAAATCAGATCCAACAACACATCTTAAAGATCATCCACCATGGCCAAGTAGGCTTCATCTCCAGGATGCAGGACTGATTCAACATCCACAAAACCATAAATGTAATTAAATACATCAACAGATGTAAAAATAGGAACCACATGATTATAGCATTAGATGGAAAAAAAGCTTTTGATAAAATCCAGCATCCCTTCTTGATAAAAACCCTCAAGCACCTAGGCATAGAAGGAACATACCTCAAAAGAGTAAGTGCCATCTATGGTAAACCCACAACCAGCACATTGCTAAAACAGGAACCACATGATTATAGCATTAGGTGCAGAAAAAGCTTTTGATAAAATCCAGCGTCCCTTCTTGATAAAAACCCTCAAGCACCTAAGCATAGAAGAAACATACCTCAAAATAGTAAGTGCTATCTATGGTAAACCCATAGCCAGCGTATTGCTAAATGGACAAAAACTGGAAACTTTTCCCCTGGAAACTAGAACAGGACAAGGCTGCCCACTCTCACCCCTCTTGTTCAACATTGTGTTGGAAGTCCTAACTAGTGCAATTAGACAGGAAAAGGAAATCAGGGTTATCCGAATAGGAAAATAAGTTGTCCCTCTTTGCTGACAATATGATCCTATCTTGAAACCCAAGAGAATCAGTCAAAAACTTACTTTCACTGATAAAGGACTTTGGAAAAGTCTTGGGGTACAAAATAAATGTTCAAAAGATATGTGCATTCTTATACACCAACAACAAGTAGGCAGAGAACCAGATAAAAAGCACAATCCCATGCATAATAGCGACACAAAAAATGAAATACCTTGGCATCTTCCTAACCAGAAAAGTGAAAGATCTTCACAGTGAAAGCTACAAAACACTGCTCAAAGAAATCCAAGAAGACACAAACAAATGGAAAAGTATTCTGTGCTCATGGATAGGAAGAATCAACATTGTTAAGATGTCCATACTACCCAAGACAATCTACAGATTCAATTACCATTAAATTACCAACATCATTCATCTCAGACCTGGAAATGACAATACAGAAATTCATATGGACCATTAATAGCCAAAACAATCCTCTGCAAAAGAAACAAACAGGAGGTATCACACTTCCAGACTTTAAACTTTACTATAAGGCTACAATAATCAAAACAGCCTGCTACTGGTACAAGAATAGGCATATGGACCAATGGAACATGATGGAGATTTCAGAAGCAAAACCTCAATTTCTCGACCAACTCATCTTTGACAAAGCCTCCACTAACAACCACTGGGGAGAGGGGAACCTATTCAGTAAATGGTGCTGGGAAAACTGACTGACCACATGCAGAAGATTAAAACAGGACCTCTATCTATCACCATACACAAAAATCAACTCGAAATGAATCAAAGACCTAAATGTAAAACCTCAAACTTTAAGAATCTTAAAATTGCAGGAGACGCTGGGTGTGGTGGCTGAAGCCTGAAGTCCCAGCACTATGGGAGGCTGAGGTGAGAGGATTGCCTGAACCCAGAGGTTCGAGACCAGCCTGGGCAACTTCACAAGATCTCATCACTACAATAAATAAAAAAGTTAACTGGGCGTGGTAGCATGCACCTGTAGTTCTGGCTACTTGAAAGGCTGAGGTGGAAGGATCGCCTGAACCCAACAAGTTGACGCTGGGGTGGCTGTGAGTGTGCCACTGCACTCCAGCCTGGGTGACGGAGTGAGACTCCAACTAAAAAAAAAAAAAAAGAAAGAAAATGCTGGGGCATCCTTATGGAAAATGGAAATGGCAACCAGTTCCTGATCAAAACCTCAAGTGCCCTTGCCATGGGAGATAAGATGGATAAGTGGGACCTCATGAAACTGAAAAGCTTCTGCAAAGCAAAGGAAATCATCAAGAGAGCAGGGAGACAGCCCACAGAATGGGAAGAAATATTTGCCAACTGTATATCTGACGAAGGCCTAACATCCACAATCTATAAGGAACTGAAAAGTGCTGAAAGGAAAAAAAGCAGACAGCCTCATTAAAAAGTCGGCAAAAGACATGAATAGACATTTCTCAAAAGATATATGGGCAGCCAATAGACACATAAAAAGTGCTCAGAATGCTGAGCATGATGGCTCACACCTATAATCCCAGCACTTTGGGAGGCCAAGGTGAGAGGATTGCCTGAGCCTGTGGTTTCGAGACTAGCCTGGGCAACTTGGCGAGACCTCATCTCTACAATAAATCAAAAATACAGCTGAGCATGGTGGTATGTGCCTGTAGTTCCAGCTACTCAGAAAGCTGAGGCAGAAGGATTACCTGAGTCCAGCTGGTCAAGGCTGCAGTGGCCAGGAGCATGCTACCGCACTCCAGCTTGGGTGACAGAGTGAGACTCCAACTCAAAAAAAAAAACAGATGCTCAGCCTTACTGATCATCAGAGAAATGCACATCAAAACCACATTCAGATGCCACCTAGCCCCAGTAAGAATGGCCATCATTAATAAAACAACAGGTCGGGTGCAGTGGCTCATGCCTATAATCCCAGCACTTTGGGAGGCCAAGGTGAGAGAATTGCCTGAGCCTATGGGTTCGAGACCAGCCCAGGAGAATAAAAAACAAAAATACAACCGTAAAAAACAATACAAGTATAAAAAGCAATACAATATAACAACTATTCACTAGCATTTACATTTTATTACGTATTATAAGTAATCTAGAGATAATTTAAATATACAGGAGGATGGCTGCGTGACAGTTATATGCAAATACTATGCTTTTAAGAGACTTGAGCATCCTTGAATTTTGGTATCCATGGAGTATCCTGGAGCCATTGCCCCTTGGATATTGAAAGATGATTGTCACTTTGGGAGGCTGAGGTGAGAGACTTGCCTGAGCCCAGGGGTTTGAGACCAGCCTGGGGAACTTGGCAAGACCTTGTCTTTACAAGAAATAAAAAAATTATCTGGGCGTGGTAGAATGTGCCTGTAGTTCCAGCTACTTGTAAGGCTGAGGTGGAAGCGTCACCTGAGCCCTGCAGGTCAAGGTTGTGGTGGCTGTGAGCATGCCACTGCACTCCAGCCTGGGTGACACAGTGAGACTCCGACTCAAAAATAAATAAAATTGAAAGATGATTGTATCATTGTTGAATTGTCTATTTCTCCCTGAAATACTGTCAGTTTTTGCTTCATGTATTTTAGAGTTCTGTTATTTGGTACATATATGTTTATAATTGTCAGATCTTCCTGATGGATTTGTCTTTTTGTTGTCACAAAATGTCCTTCGTTTCTAGTAAAGACTATTTTGTCTGGTATTAGTATAACCACTCTAGCTATCTTTTGGTTACTCTTTCCATGGCATATTTTCCCCCCTCTTTTGTTTTCAACCCATTTTTCTTTTCGAATCTGAAGTTTGCCTCTTGTAGAAAGCGTTCAGTTAGATGATGATGATGATGATTACTATTTTTGACTCGGGGTCTCACTCTGTCACCCAGGCTGGAGTGCAGAAAAATTATATGCTAGAAAATATCTAGTTAACACAATACTATTTCCCCCTTCTCACTACTATACTTGAATAGTCGAAATAGAAAAAAAAAAAAAGAAAATATCTAGTTAACACAAAAAGAGCAGTAACAAAGGAATAAAGGAACAACAAAGACACGAGGCTTATAGAAAACAAACATCAAAATAGCAGATATAAACTCTGCCTTATCAGTAATTACATTAAGTGAATAAATTCTCCAATTAAAGGACAGAGATCTGGGGAAAAGGTTTTTAAAAATAATCTGTCCAGGGTATGGTGGCCCATGCCTGTAATCCCAGCACTTTGGGAGGCCAAGGCAGGAGGACTGCTTGAGCCCAAGAGTTTGAGACCAGTCTGGGCAACATAGTGAGATCTGGTCTCTACAAAAAAATTAGCCAGACATGGTGGCATGTACCTCTATTCCCAGCTACTTGAAATGCTGAGGTAAAAGAATTACCTGAGCCTAGAAGTTCAAGGTGGTCATTAACCATGATCATCATGATGATGCCACTGCACTCCAGCCTGGGTGACAGAGTAAGACCCTGATTCAAAATATACATATATGTATGTAATATATGTATATAGATAGAGCGAGAGAGAGAAACTTTGTACCTTAGCTCCATTTTCTTCCATCCCCACTGTGATGTTCTTGCCATTCAGATACAGCTTTATACATTTTACGTCCATCAGTGCCAATTTACGAGGGGGGACCCCCAAAAACCTGGAATTTATTTATTAAAAATTTTGTGTTTAGCCAGGCATGATGGCTCATGCCTATAATCCCAGAACATTGGGAGGCAGAGGTGAGAGGATTGCTTGAGCCCAGGAATTCAAGACCAACCTGGGAAACTTGGATAGACCTCATCTCAACAATAAATTTAAAAATTAGTCGGGCTTGATGATGTGGGCCTGCAGTTCCACCTACTGGGATGGATGAGGCGGAAGGCTGTGGTGGTCATGAGGGTGCCACTGCCCTCCAGCTTGGGTGTCAGAGTGAGACTTTGACTCAAAAAAAAAAATTGTGTATTCTTACATGTTTAAACGTCAGTCACTTTCATATTACTCTCCGTTTAATGTAATACACCTATCAAGACACTTTTCCACTGCTTGAAACAGTTTTTGAACTTGTCAATCTTGATATCTTTTAGTGCTTCTGCTGTTTTTGTTTCACCTCTTCCACATTGACAAAATGTTTCGCTTTGAGAACTCTTCATCTGAAAACAAAAAAAAAGTCACTCAGGGAGAGATAGGGTGAATAGGGAGGATGGGGCATGGGGGTCACACGGTTTTTGGTCAAAAATTGTTGAACACTCAAGTGCAGTGTGGGCAGGTGCATTCATAAATCACCCAATATGAAATGGGCAAATACATTGAAAGAATCTTCCCCCCACAAAAAAAATATTGACCGAAGCTGAATGCAGCCTCTCACAACAACGCTAGCTGGTACACTGATGCCGATGGGTTTCCAAAACACTTACCTATTGGAGCAGCCTGTACTATAAGAGGCCTGCCCTCAAAAAATAATTGTTTTTTGGGGTTCTCCCTCGTATAATTACTGCTTTATACAGTTGGCTTTCATAGAAGATAGGAGAAAAAAAGTAACAAGGAAAATAATATACTATATTTAAATTTTACCTATGTAGATACCTTTATTGGTTCTCTTCACTTTTTTTATTGTGGTAGAAACCACATAGTATTAAATTTACCCTTTGAACCATTTTTAAGTTACAGTTCAGTAGTGGAAGTATATTAATGTTGTACAGTAGACTTCTAGAAATTTTAAGTCTTACGACACTGAAAATCTTTACTCGCTGAACACTGATTATCCCCCTCCATCCGCCTAGCCCTTAGTAACTGCCTTTCTACTCTGTTTCTATGATTCTGACTACGCTAAAATAGTAAAATAATTCATGTGAGTGGAATTGTATTTGTCCTTTTGTGGCAAACTTATTTCACTTAATATAACGTTCCCGAGTTTCATCATGCTGTATAATGTGATATAATTGCCTTCTTTTTTTATTTTTATTTTTTTTGAGTTGGAGTCTCACTTTGTCGCCCAGACTGGAGTGCAGTGGCCGCTCCCAGCCACCGCAGCCTCGACCTGCTGGGCTCCAGCGATCCTTCTGCCTCAGCCTTCCGAGTAGCCGGAATTATAGGCATGCGCTACCACGCCTGGCTGATTTTTTGATTTATTGCAGAGATGAGGTCTCGCTGCCCAGACAGGTCTCGAACCCGCGGGCTCAGGCAATCCACTCACCTCAGCCTCCCAAAGGTGCGGGATTACAGGCTGAGCCACCGAGCCCGGCTTAACTGCCTTCTTTTTAAAGGCTGAGTAATATTCCATTGGATGCATATGCTATGTTTTTTAATCCATTCATCTGTTGATGGACTTTTGGGTTGCTTCTTGGCTATTATGAATAATGCTATGATGAACATGGTGTGCAAATTGCTTTGAGATCCTCTTTTGAATTCTTTTGGATTTATATCCAGAAATGAGATTGCTGGATCACATAATAATTCCATTAAAAAAATTTTTTTAGGAACTCTATACTGTTTTGCATAATGGCTGCACCTAATGATTAGTGATTTTGTGCATTTTTTATGTGCTTATTGGCCATTTATATGTGGATTTGAGTTACTGTCTAGTGCCCTTTCATTTCAACCTAAAGTATTCCCATTAATATTTCCTGCGGGACAGGAATGCTGGCACCACATTTTTTCAGTTTTTGTTTATCTGAGACAGTCTTAATTTCTCCTTTGCTTTGAATGATAGTTTTTTCTGGATATAGAATTCCTGGTTGATAGTCTTTTTCTTTCTGTCTATATTATTTCTTTAAATATATCATTCTACTGCCTTCTGGCAGCTGTAATATCTGTGGAGAAATCAGTTGTTAATCTTATTGTTAATCCATGTCACATGAATCACTTCTTTCTTGCTTGTTGCAAGATTCTCTGTCGTTCTCTTTCTGCAGTTTGGTTATGATATGTCCTGGTATAGATCTCTCTGAGTTTATGCTACTTGGGGCCTGTTGTGCTTCTTGGTCGTACAGATTAACGTTTGTCATCAAATATGAGAAATTTTTTTGTCATTTACTTAAAGTAGTTTCTCTGCCACTTCTTTTCTCTTTCCAAGACTCTCATTATGCACTTGTTGGTATACTTAATGGTATCCCAGAGATCTTTAAGGCTCTGTTCATTTTTATTTTATTCTTTTTTCTTTTTGTTCCACAGACTGGATAATCTCAATTAACCTATGTTCAAGTTCCCTGATTTTTTTTCTGCCTGCTTAAATCTGCTGTTGAGTCACTCTAGTTAATTCTTCATTTCAGTTATTATACTTTTTCATTTCAAAAATGTCTACTTGATTCTTCTTTATTTATTTATTTATTTTTTTGAGTTGGAGTCTCACTCCATCTCCCAGCTGGAGGGCAGTGGCACACTCATGGCCACCCCAGCATCAACCTGCTGGGCTCTGGTGATCTTTCCGCCTCAGCTTTCCAAGTAGCCAGAACTACAGTTACACGCTACCATGCCCAGCTAATTTTTTTTTTTTTTTTGTAGAGACGAGGTCTTGCCAAGTTGCCCAGGCTAGTCTTGAACTTGTGGGCTCAGGCAATTCACTTGCCTCAGCCTCCCAAACTGCTGGGATTACAGGCTGAGCCACCAAGCGTGACTGGTTCTTTTTTAAAAACAATTTATCTCTCTATTGATATTCTTTATTTGGTGGGACATGACTCTCATACTTTAGTTTTTTAGACACAGAAAGACAAATACCACATACTATCACTCATATGTGGAATCTAAGAAAATTGATCACATAGAAGTAGAGAGTAGAATGGTGGTTACTAAAGGCTGGGGTGGTTAGGGAAAGATCTCTTAGACTTGTTTTTCCTATCTAGTTAGGAAAAATAAGTTTAAGAGATCTCTCATATGTCATGGTGACTGTAGTTAGTGTCAAAATATTGTATTCCTGAAAAATGCAGAGTGGATGTTGTGTTCTTGCCACAAAAATGATAACTGTGTGAGGTAATGTATTTAATTACCAAGATTGAAACATTCCACAAGGTATGTATACTTCAAAACATCATACTGTACATGACAAATACATATAATTTTATCTTTCAGTTAAAATATAACATAAACACCACAACTCTAAAATAATAAAAATACCATACACAAAGTAAAAAGACAAGAAAAATTTAATTTCTTTCCAAATTTTGATTTTAAAGTTATTTTACTTACAATTTGTAATTCTTTTTGATACCTTTTTTCACCAGCTGAAAAAAAGTAGCTAGAATGCATGTACACTTTGAATGCCAGTACTCTCTTATTAAATATTTACATTTTCAAAGAACTGAACTGGCATTTATTAACGAGTAGCTTGGTTCTGAGGCAGCAGCCATAAGCAAAAGTGAGTGGATTGTTTTATGCTAACAGCTTCAGAATAAAAGGAATCTGTAGCCACAGGAAATTGTAAACAAACTAAAATGATTACAGAGGGACAAATGTGTATCAGTGTTCCCAGGCACACCCATGAGCAGGTTTAATGACTAAGCTATTTGAACAAGGGAAGGATTATGATTTTCCTACATTCACATGGTAAATGGGACCAAGAATAGAATTCAGAGAATTGTCTACAGTGTTTTCAAAAACATCAGATGGACCCCTGGGAAAGGTAGTGGACCAGCAAACTGTCATAGGGGACCATAGTTTCTTCTGTACTATCTTATTGTTTATAAGGAGATTATATTAATATGCCAAATTGGTGATTAAATACCATCTTATAAAAAAGAGAGTTTAAAAAGATATGTGAATGATTGAGAAGTCATATGAATTTAGATTTATCAGCTACTCCTCTGGGAGCAGTTTATTTCTTTTTTTCTTTTTTAAATTATATTAATGGAATCTCACTATGTTGCCCAGGCTGGTCTTTAACTCCTAGCCTCAAGTGATCCTCCCACCTTGCCTCCCAAAATGCTGGGATTACAGGTGTGAGCCACTGTGTCCAGCTAATTTCTTTTTAAACTATGTATTTGTTTGGCATAATTGAGGGGCATATAAAACCACTCTTGGGGTCCAAATGGAATGTGAGTGAAACTAAAGAAGGATAAATAAAAATTGTTGGGGTCATTTAAAAAAACACTGGAAGGCAGAGTCCTTCCAGTAGCTCAGGAGCAGGACACCAGGATTTGTACAAGTCTACTTACTGGGTAAAGAAAGGCAATTTGCTTAAACTTGACCTACCTCGAGTTTTCTCTCAGAAATTCAGGGGGGAGATTAAGCCTGTCTTTTCTTTACAGAAATGAAATCAAAATTAATTTTAAGGAGAGAGAGAGGGGGAAAGAAAGTAAAAGAGGGACATCCTCAGAAATAAATTCCAGGTTAGATCCTCAGGGAAGAGGAGTATGGTTCATTCATGAACCTTCCACCTGTCCCTGGAGGTTTAGCATTGGTGCCTGACACACAATAACTGTTGGACTGAATTTTGGGTTTCTGAACCCACCAAGATGAAGACCAGATCATGAATACTGGCCCCAGCAAGTCTTCAGAGTCTTACCTCTTCTCTCTCCTATCCTCTCCTTTCCTCAATTTCTCTGTCTTTATCTCTATCTCTGCTTGCCCTGTGAATAAAACATATACTCTGCCTAAAATGCCTGCTCCCACTTTTGGACTGCTGACAACTTTTTTTGTGTTTGCGTGTCAGGCACCAATACTAAACCCACTCAAATGTCACCTCATCTCTGTAGCGCCCTCTCCTGAGCAGACTTAATGCCCCCTTGTTGTGTTGATGACCATTTCATCTGTATTTTTTTCCTCGTATAATTTTTATGTTGGTTTCCCCATTGGTTGTGAACACCTTGAGAGAGGGATAGTGACTTATTCATAATTTTATCTTCAAAGTCTGGCATGTACCTGGCATTTAGGAAATACACAGTAATTTTTGAAAATCAAATTATTAACGTGAGTCCAGCAGATTAAACCTAATCTGTCACCATAGAGTACAAACAAGGACATTAATCGATTAAGTGAAATGGATATAAAAAAGACTTCTTTACCTTTTTGACTGAGAATACAAATTGAAATAAAATTATATATTTTAGAATACTATTTTTTTATACGTTATGATGTTAGAAATTTCATGCCCTTTCATAGTGATTCTCCAAATGCAATATCAGCATTACCTGGGAACTTGTTAGAAGTGTAAATTCTTGGACGCCACCTGAGACCTACAAAATAAAAAACTCTGGGGATGGAGTCTGGCAATTTGAGGGTTTTTGTTTTGTTTTGTTTGAGTTAGAGTTTCACTCACTCAGGCTGGACTACAATGGCACATTCATGTCCACCGAAGCCTCTGTCTGTTGGGCTCAGGTGATCCTTCTGCCTCAGCCTTCCAAGCAGCTGGAGCTACAGGTGTATGCTACCACGCCTGGCTAAATTTTTGATTTATTGTAGAGATGAGGTCTCACCAAGTTGCCTAGGCTGTTCTTGAACCCCTGGGCTCAGGCAGTCCTCTCACCTCTGCCTCCCAAAGTGCTGGGATTACAGAACTGAACCACTGCATCTAGCTAATCTAGGTTTTAACAAACTTCCACAAGTGATCCTGTTGTATGCTAAAGTTTGAGATTCACTATTCTGGAACAAATAAAAATACTTAAGAAACTTATACTTGGTCTAAACACCATTTATTTAATAAGATATACATCTTTTTCATTTTTCATACGTAAGACAATATGGTTTTCTAGTGTTTAGTGTATCAGGGTTCTTGGTATTCTTGAGTGTCTGAAAATTCTAAGAGAATCTTTTTTTTCATTTTTATTTTAGATTCAGAGAGTACACATGTTTGTTACATGGACATATTATGTAGCAGTAGAGATTAGGTCTCAGGTGGTCCATTCCCCAGATTATAAGAGAATTTTTAAATCCTGAGTTTTTACTTCAACGATGGTCTAAAATATTATTCTAAAACTTAAAGCAAAATTTATCTTACGCAGTGATAATTTGTAACTTTCTGGTACTAAGATTTTTGTTCCTTAAGTGAGAGTTTCTCAAACTCTTGTCCTTGGATATATTCTAAATCATAATGGTTAAAAACATGGATTGTGGAGTTAGACCATTAGGGTTTAAATTTAGGCATTGCCTAAATGTATGTACTTGGACAGTTGTTTTTGTTTTTGTTTTTGTTTTTTGAGTTGAGGGTCTTACTTTGTTATCCAGGCTGGATGTAATAGCATGATCACAACTCAACACAGCCTCGACTTCTTGGGCTCAAGTGACCATCCCTCTTCAGCTTCTTGAGTAGCTGGGACTACAGGCACACATCACCACACCCAGCTAATTTTTTTATTTTGTTGTAGAGATGAGGTCTTACTATGTTGCCTAGGCTGGTCTTGAACTTCTGGGCTCAAGCAATCCTCCCTACTCAATCTCCCAAAGTGCTGGGATTATAGGCATGAGCCACCATGCCTGACCAGACCTTGGGCAATTTATTTAAAATGTCTGAGTTGTCTTCATTTGTAACATGAAGATTATAATAGTATTTACCTCATAGGTGTGCTCTGAGAATTAAATACTCTTAGAATCATGCCTAGCATATAATAGGTGCTCAGTAATTATTAACTATTATTATTGTTCTTGAAGGTTTATGCAGCAGTTAAAATGTGTTGGGCTGCAAGTAATAGAATATTGAACTATATTAGTTTCCCATTGCTGCTATAACAAATTACCATAAATGTAGTGGCTTGAAACAACATAAGCTTATTAACTTACAGTTCTGGAGGTCAGAAGCCCACAGTGGGTCTCAAAGGGACAAAAATCAAGGTATGGGCAGGGCTGCTGATATGGACTAAATTATGTTCCCCCAACCCCCAATTCATATGTTAAATCCTTACCCACAATGTGATGGTATTTGTAGATAGGGTTTTTGGGAGAGCATTATTAGGTTTAGATGAGTCATGAGAATGAAACCTTCATGTTGAAATTAGTGCTCTTAGAAGAAGAGACAGCAGAGAACTTGCTCTTCAGCTCTTGCTGCCATGGGAGGACATAGCAAGAAGATGGATGTCTACAAGCCAGGCAGACAGCCCTCACTTGGAACAGAATTGGCCAGCACCTTGATTTTGGAATTCCCAGCCTCCAAACTGTGAGAAAATAAATTTCTGTTGTTTAAGTAACCCAGTCTATGGTATTTTGTTATGGCATCATGAGTTGACTAATACAGATTTGTTTCTTTTGGATGCTATGGGAGAGAACTTGTTTCTTTATTTTTCTAACACTTAAAGGCCACCTACACTCCTTGGCTTGTGGCTCCTTCCTCTATCTTTAAAGCCAACAGTATTGTATCTTTATGTCTCTGTCTGATTTGAACTTTTCTGCTTCCCTCTTCCACTTTTAAAGACTCCTATGATTACATTGGGCCTACCTGGATAATCCAGAATACTCTTTATTTTAAGGTCAATTGATTAGCAATCTTCATGCCATCTGCAATTTTAATTCCTCTTGCTATATAACAAAACATTTTTACAAGCTTTGGGAATTAGGATGTGGACATCTTTGGGGAGCCATTATTCTGGTGACCACATGGACTAACAATGGTTTGAATTTTAAGGACATTTTTTATTTACTAAACAAGAAGTTTGGAGTAGGAGCTGCTAATGTTTACTTATCAGGTTAACTATATCACCGAGAACCCATTTTTTTTTTCTTCCTTAACTCATTTTTAAACTTTTCAGTTACATATTTGTCACCTCATGACCAAATGTTAATTGTTGCATTTCCAAGCATCAGGAACATGTTCAACACAGGAACATGTGGGGGTGGTAGAAGGGGTGGTGGCAGTCTATTCTTTTATTAGGTCTGCCCCTTTGATCAGAAAGCAAAACAGCTCCCCCAGAATTCCTCCTGCAATCTTTCTCTAACTGGGTCATATGGCCATCTCTAGCTGCAAAAGAATCTGGGAGGAGTGAGCATACGGTAAAGGAGAATGGGATTGTCCTGACTGACTTAGACCATTTATAAATCACTGTCTGGGGCTTGGTACACTGCTTCTCCAAAGAAAATTGGAGTTCTTTTAGGAAAAGATAAAATTTCCAAATAATTGCATAAACAAACTGTAATGTACTACTAATAATGGTGATACTACTAAAACTGCAATGTTGGCTGGCAGGTGGCACCATGATGAGAAACCCTAATATTTGACAGCTGATGTATAAAAGTTCAGTTTTGATGTATGCTCAGTACAGTATACTATCATTTACTTAATTCAATAAATATTTATTATGTGTCAGGCACCATTCTAGGAGCTGAGATTATAGCTGTGCAGAAAGACAAAAAGAGATTCTGATGTTATACTCTTACAATCTTATTAGAACAATATAAGAAATACAAATTAAAAACTCAAGATATTATTTTTATCTATCAAATTAACAATGATGGGACATTCTCATACACTGTAAATTGGTATACTTTTTCTGCAGATAAATTTAACTGGTTAAATTAAAATATCTATATATTTAGACCCAGGGATTTCACTTTTAGGAATCTATTATAATTAAATAATTAGAAATGCAGTCCTAGATTTACATTCAACAAGTTTGATTACTATGTTATTTTTATAGGTGAAAAATGAGAAATGACTTAAATATTCACCCAAAGGCATATGGTTAAGTAATTTAGAGCATATCCATAAGCCTATCATGAATCTATTAAAATGATGTTTTGAAGCATTTGGCATCCTTGGAAAATCTCATGCTGTACAGTTGGCCTTCTGTTTACACTATTTTTTATCAGGGACTTGAGCATTCATGGATTTTGGTATCTGTAGGGCATCCTGGAATCAATCCTGCAAGGATACAGAGGACTGACTGTACTGTTAAAAGGATAAAAATTCGGACTAAAAACTGTACATCTCATTAATATTGTTATTTCTGATTTTTGTGGTTATGGGTCTTTTTTCATTTTCCTTTTTTTTTTAACAAAAGCATTTTTTAAACTAGAAAAAAATGCATTATTTTAAAAGGATAATAGCCATAATTGGCAGACTGTAAGCAATATACATGCCTCTTGGATGTTTCATGCACTTTATTATTAGGTTTGTGCAAAAGTAATTTCAGTTTTTGTGTTGTTGATATTTGCTGTTTGATATTAAAATAATTCTTGCCGGGCTCGGTGGCTCAGCCTGTAATCCCGCAGTTTTGGAGGCCGAGGTGAGTGGATTGCCTGAGCCCACAGGTTCGAGACCCGCCCGGGCAACTTGGGGAGACCTCATCTCTACGAAAAATCAAAAAATCAGCCGGGCGTGGTAGCGCGCGGCTGTAGTTCCCGCTACTTGGAAGACTGAGGCAGAAGGATCGCCGGAGCCCAGCAGGGCGAGGCTGCGGTGGCCAGGAATGGCCACTGTACTCCAGTCTGGGTGACAGAGTGAGACTCCAACTCAAAAAAAAAAAATCTTAAATGTGATCATGTGATACATCATTTTAATGCACATTTTTTGCTAATGACTTATTGCTGTTTATTTTATATTTATTTTAGACTATGGAAATAATGTTACACAAAAAGCAGATTTGAGTGATTTTCTTATTTGAGTTCAAAATGGGTGGGTCATAAAGCAGTGGAGACAACTTGCACTATCAACAACGGTTTTGACCCAGGAACTGCTTACAAACGCATGGTGTAGTGGTAGTTCAAGAAGTTTTGCAAAGGAGAGGGGAGACTTGAAGATGAAGAGTGTGGTGTCCGGCGGTTGTACATTGACAACACTGATTGAGAGGAATAATCAAAGCTGTTCCTCTTACAACTACATAAGAAGTTGCCAAAGACCTCAGTGTCACCATTCTACAGTTGTTTGGCATTTGAAGCAAATTGAAAAGGTGAAGAAGATTGATAAGTGGGTGCCTCATGAGCTGACTGAAATTCAAAAAATTCATCATTTCAAAGTGTCGTCTTATTCTACACAACAACGAACCATTTCTCAATTGGATTGTTACCTACTAGAAAAAGTGGATTGTATACGACAACCTGTGACGACCAGCTCAGTGGTTGGACCAAGAGGAAGCTCCAAAGTACTTCCCAAAGCCAAACTTGCACCCCCCAAAATTGTCATGGTCCAGTAGTCTGCTGCAGGTCTGATCCACTACAGCTTTCTGAATCCCAGTGAAACCATTACATCTGAGAAGTATGCTCAGCAAATAGATGAGATGCACCGGCAACGCCTGCAGACCACATTCACACAGCCAGTTCTTCAAACACTGAACAAATTGGGCTAGGAGGTTTTGCCTCATCCGCCATACTCACCTAACCTGTTGCCAACTGACTGCCACTTCTTTAAGCATCTCAACAACTTTTTGCAGGAACAACACTTCCACAATCAGCAGGATGCAGAAAAGGAAAAGAGTTTGTGGAATCCCAAAGCATGGATTTTTACACTACAGGAATAAACAGACTAATTTCTCATTGGCAAAAATGTGTTTATTGTAATGGTTCCAATTTTTATTAATAAAGATGTTTGAGCCTAGTTATAATGATTTAAAATTCATGGTCCAAAACCACAATTACTTTTGTACCAACCTAATAAAATAAAGCCTAAGTTAGTTTGGGCTACTCTACGAAAGAATATGATTAGGCTGCTAAGTTCTATGTACAGTATAAAAGGTCAATACAAAATTTAGAAAAAAAATTCCGTTTAACCAGTATTTTAAAATAAATTCAATTTAGAGGCTTTTGAAATCAGAGGATCACATATCTTTAAATGTAGGTGTGTTAGAATAATTGCTTGACTTTGTATCTGGGAACTGTTAGTTGGCTCTGTACATTAAGTAAAACATTAACTTTTCGATTTTTTTCCAACAGCAAGAAGTAAAGAAGGCTCCCAGCAATTTTGAGAGCTTGCAAAAACAGCTTGCAAGGAAAATGAAGCTCCCTATTTTCATAGCAGATGCCTTCACAGCAAGAGCATTTTGTGGGAATCCTGCTGCTGTTTGCCTCCTAGAAAATGTAAGTGCTTGGTTCTGAAGTGCAGTACCTAAAATTCTAGATTTCTGTAGAACCAGTTATTTTCTGTCACTGTTTTTTAAACCAGTTCTACCTGCTTGTTTATCTCTTTGGTTGAGTTATTTGTCATGATATCGGTGCTGTTCCTGTATGCAAGTTGATTTTGGACAAATTACATGATGAGAATTCTCATACCTAGGTTAAGTCCATGAAATGAAGATTCATATAAAGAGGAACTGGAACAAATTTTTTTTTTTTTTTTGAGTTGGAGTCTCACTAGGTCACCCAGACTGGAGTGCAGTGGCCGCTTCCGGCCACCGCAGCCTCGCCTCCTGGGCTCCGGCGATCCTTCCGCCTCAGCCTTCCGAGTAGCCGGAATTACAGGCATGCGCTACCACGCCCGGCTGATTTTTTGATTTATTGTAGAGATGAGGTCTCGCTGCCCAGGTGGGTCTCGAACCCGCGGGCTCTGGCAATCCACTCACCTCAGCCTCCCAAAGGCTCAGGATTACAGGCTGAGCCACCGAACCCGGCTAGAACCGATTTTTAAAAAGAAGAACTAGAGTTCCCTTCTAGCCATTAGGTTTTCATTTAGTTAGCACAAAATATTGAGGAGAATGAAATTAGATGAGTTTTGTGTGACTAGTTACAGTTGATATTACATTTAGCATAACAGATCCTAGCTAAGTATCTTTAACCTTACCTATAGCTCAGACAAAAATTATTTTCAGAACCAAGACAATGAGACATTTTGCAAGGAATTAAGTAATTAAGTGAAAAGGCAGAAGGAATTAAGGTGTAATATATAAAGAACTTACTGAAAGTCTCAGTTTTTAAATGGTTATTTGATTAGGATAAATATTAATGGAATAGTTAAATATTCCTTTACCTTAGGGGCTTTATTTATGTTGATCCTTGGGTAATAGAAAACATAGTAAGGTACCCTTCCACTTAGAGCAGTTAACACAAGAGTAGATTATCTAATAATTACTTCAAGAAGAAAGTAAGTAATTGCTGATCTTAAATAAGTCATATTGGGCAAAGTGTGTGTCAGGGCCTTCGAGGCAGTGAATCTCAACCTGACCTGTGCATGAAAATCACCTGAGGACCTTTAAATTTTTCTATGCCCAGGCTGCCTTCTAGACCAATTACAACAGCCTCTTTGGGGGTGGGACCCAGGCAGCAGTATTTTTGAAAGCTCCCCAAGAGATTTCCAGTGTGCATTCAAGATGCAGAACTGCTGAGGTGAATATTTTTAATTGAGTACTTTTAACACTTCTTTTCTCTCTCAAGTGGAGCAGTAAAATGGTAATCCAGAGTCCTCATCTTACCTTAACTTTACATTCATTAAGCAACCTTGCAAACTGGCATTTTCCCTCCACAAAATGCTCAGAGTAATAAAGTTAATAGGCTTTATCCAGTAGCATAAGAGCTCGGAGAACATTAGTGAGAAAATAATTAACCACCAGATTCCAAATCATGAACTTTCTTTAGTGATAACTTGACAAACACAACTTTCTGTCAAAAAATTGTAGAATTGACTGTAACTGCTTATTAACAGTCTTAGTATATTTGCCCTATGTCCCGATGTTATATCCTTGAAGAATTTTGACAATAGTTTTGAATGATTTACATGTTCAGTTTTTACCAGATAACAAGAATTAGCATTACTAATTACCAAATTCCTCCTTTTACCTCCAGTACACTCACTAAACCTCAGACATACAGGATCACTCTCTGACTATATATCTCTGTTAAAACACAGTTTGTATATCAATTATGTATTTGGAAAAACTAGGAAATAAAAATTTAAGCAAATAACATAGTTCAAAGCAATAGGCTTCAGTATGAATGGAAGAAGGAAAAAGAAGATAAGGAAGCCCATGATTTGGGGAAACTCTCTAATAGTCTTCCAACGCATTTCTTTTGGGTCTTGGGCTTATGGGACCAGGCTAATTTGGTGGCCTGTCAGGGACACCGAAATAGATACCTGAAGTTTGCTAAGCTTCTTACTAATGTTTTCTATTCTTTGGACATGAGACTCTTGTCCTCCTGGAGTCTAATGTAGCACTTTTCCCAATTCCCAATTAATAAAAATTTATAGTGAAAATATAAACTATGGTCTCTGTGCTTAGGTTCTTTTCTTATGGCCTGAAATGGTGGACACCTGAAACACCTAGAGATCTCAAGTGGACACAGCAAAATTTCAGAGACAAATAAATGCTAACTCTTATAATATTGACCAAAAGTCAGTAGGAATTTGACCTGTCATTTACACAATCTACAAATAAACAAGGGCGACTCCAAAAAAGCCAGAATTTATTTATAAAAAATTGTGTATTTATTCTTACGCGTTTAAACTTCAGTCACCCTCAAAGTACTCTCCATTTGATGCAACACATCTATAGAAATGTTTTTTCCACTGCTTAAAACAGTTTTTGAACTCAATTTGGTGCTCCTGCCATTTTTGTTTCACTTCCTCCATATCAGCAAAAACATTTCCCTTTGAGGACTTTTTCATCCGGGGAAACAAAAAAAAAAAGTCACTGGGGTGATATCAGGTGAATAAGGAGGGCGGAGCACCAGGTCATGTTGTTTTTGGTCAAAAACTGCTGAACAGTGCTCTCCTGGTCATGAACTTTCTTTAGTGATCAAAAACTGGTGAACGCTCTGCACAGTGTGGTGAGATGCATTGTCATGGTGGAAGAACTGTCACTTGTTTGCCACAACTGGGGATGTTTCTTCCACAAATTGTGATGCAACCTTTTCAAAACTTCCAGATAAAACCTTATGAGTTCCTAGATCACTTACCTAGTGAGGGAAGCTGTACTACATGGGACCAGCCCTCCAAAAGATAATTTCACTTTTTGGGGATCCCCCATCATATATCAACATCTACCACAAGCCAGAGGTACAAAGATTAACAAGTTTGCCTGCTCTTGAGGTGCTCTAGTGGGAGAAATAGGCAGGTAAACCTGGTCATTACTCAGTTGTCACCACAGAGGCTAAAAGACCTGAATGTACCAGTTACAACAGGGGCTCAGAGAATGGAATAATGCTGGCTTATATAGAGGTGAAAATACTTCAGATTTTTAGTTCAGGGCTTCAAAGAAATTTATGTTTTGTTTTCTTTTAAATTATTTTAAATTTGACAAGATAAAACTAACCATAGGAAAAGTAGGTGAATAGACTGAAGACTAGGTCATTGTGCTTTGAGGTTTTTGAATACTTGATAAAAGACTGCTGGAAGTAAAGTAAAAAATTCTAAGTAATAAAGTTTCAAGAGCTTCTATAATATTCTACAGTTTTTTTGGTTTGTTTTCAAGACTAGCCCATGTTTAAAATTTTCACAAGAAGCCAATAACATTGTATATTAGGTGAGACAAATTAAGGGCTAAGTACAGCATATGAGAAGGACCGAAAAAACTCCTGAAACTGTTTTTTGGAAGGCGAGCCCATTGTAGAACATACTTTCCCCACTAGGAACCCATTGCTATCCGGGAACCAGGTAGCATTGTTGTGAGAGGCTGTGTTTGGCTTCAGTGAAATTTTTTTTGAGGTTCTTTCAATGCAGTTGCCCATTTCATGATGGATGATTTACACAAACAACCTGCTCACACCTCGCTGAGTGTTTACAAGTTTTTGACCAAAAAACGGCATGACTCATGTACCCCACCCTCCCTATTCACCTGATCTCGCCTGAGTGACTTTTTTTTGTTTCCTGGATAAAGAAAGTACTTAAAGGGAAACGTTTTGCTAGCATGGAAGAGGTGAAACAAAAAACGACATAAGCACTAAAAGGCATCAAAATTGACAATTTCAAAAACCATTTTGAGCAGTGGAAAAAGCATCTCAATAGGTGTATTGCATCAAAATGGAGAGAGTACTTTGAAGGTGACTGAAGTTTAAATATGTAAGAATAAATACAATTTTGGGTCCTCCCTCATAGAACAGATATCTGAAAAACATTTTTAATACCTTAAAAAATTTGTACCCCACATCTTTAAAATAAAGTGAAATAAAAATCGATGACACAGATGTCCTCAAATGCCTGACAGTGACTTTGATAATAAAGACCTTGCAGAAACATGGAAAATGTATAGAAACAATATAAAAAATGATACATTATGATGACAACTGTGTCAAGAACTATCGGGATCCATGATCAACTACTGGAGTAGGTTAGAGAGCTGTGTTAGTGATAACCAGTGGTGCTTTGTTTTTTTGTAAAGCAGTTTAATATTTGGTGAAGATACTGGATGTAGTGGCTCATGCCTCTAATTCCAGCATTTTGGGAGGTGGAAGTGAGAATTGCCTGAGCCTAGGGCAACATGGTAAGACCTCATCTCTACAATAAATCAAAAAATTGACTGTGCATGGTGGTACACACTTGTAGTTCCAGCTACTTGGAAGGTTGAGATGGAAGGATCGCCTCCAGCAGGTAGGGTCTGTGGTGGCTATGAGCAGCATGCCACTGCGCTCCAGCCTGGGCAACAGAGTGAGATTCCAACTCAGAAAAAACAAAATGGTGAAAATAACATATCAACAGGGATAGGGAACCCATTTTGATTCTCTCTCATATTCTAACATGTTTTGCTGTTGGTGGTGGTGGTGGTCATGGTGTGTGTGTGTTTTAGGATAGCCTTTCTAACAATAGCACTATCAATGTTTTAGACCAGATGGCTATTTGCTGTATGGGGCTGTTATATGCATTGTAAGTTTTTGAGCAGTATCCTTGGCCTCTACCCACTATATGACAGTAATATTGTCAGTGGCCACTGCACTCCAGTCTGGGCGACAGAGTGAGACTCCAACTCAAAAAAAAAAAAATTTTTTTTGTTGTTGTATGCAAATATGTTCATTCCAATTCACCTGGCTCAATCATAGCTTACTGCAGCCTTGACTATCTGGCTCTGACAATCCTCTGATCTCAGCTTCTTGAGTAGCTGGGACTACAGGCATATGCCACCATGCTGAACTATTTAAAAAAATTTTTTTGTGTGTAGTTCTGGCTACTTGGAAGGCTGAGGCAGAAGGATTGCCTGAGCCCAGCAGGTCGACGCTAGGGTGGCTATGAATGTGCCACTGCACTCCAATCTGGGTGGCAGAGTGAGACTCCAACTCAAAAAAAAAAAAAAAAAAATTTATAGAGACAGAGTCTCACCATTTTGCCAAGGTTGGCCTTGGACTCCTGACCTCAAGTGATCCTCTTGCCTCAACCTCCCAAATTGCTGGGATTATAGGCATGAGCCACCATGCCTGGCCCATTATTATTCTTTTAAAGACTGGCAATGATCTTTGGTGACAGCAGGGAGGACTGGCTTCTCACTTTTAAAGGGAAATGCTTAGTTTTGGTTCCTGAACTACTTGCTCTTCCAGTTTTCCTTGTTAAGTTTAGAGAACTGTTAACAGCTTGGTGGATTATGTAAGAAAAAATGGACATATAGCAATACTGTTTTTAATCATGCTTTAGCTCAGGTAGGGAAGCTCATGGTGCAGTGGCCATTTTCTTGGTGCCCTTCCTTAGAGAGAGGTCACTGGCTAGGTGTGACTACATTGGGTCAGAAGCCTCTTGGGTTTCTATGTGTTCTGACCTCATCTTTTTACTATGCCTAGAGAAAGGATGAGGAGTACAGAGAAGGCTCTTCTAGGGATAAGAGAGGTGCTGGAGGGTTTTTCTTTGCAGTGTTTGAGGGGAAAGAGCAATACAAAGGAGGAAATGATATTAATGTGGGAATTTCTGCTTCCTCTGTATCCTCTGCGGGCTTCTGGAACATAACTTGAGGCTTTGGGAACAGTGACTTTGGGCAAATTCAGCCTGATACTATGCTAATTGTTTTTCATATGTCTACTCTATGAGTAGACATATCACTGCCCCCATTTTACAGATCAAGAGGCAGAGGAAGGCTACGTAATTTGTCTCGGGTCACCCACTCCTGAGTGGTTGCCCTAGGATTCCCCCTCACCAGGTCTGCTGACTGTAGAGCCTGTGCTCTTAAGTACCATACTAACTATTAGACCAAACGTCCTCTCCTTTTATGTGCTCCCACAACTCCCTGTACCTCCCAGTTGGTAACATGTGTCACTCTTGTAATTCCTTCATCTCCTCACTAGACTGAAAATTCTTTTTATTTATTTACATCATTATTTTTTAATGTGGAGGTGAGGTTTCGCTATGTTCTTTGGGCCAGTTTCGAATTCCTGGCCTAAAGTGATTATCCCATCTGGGCCTCCCAAAGTTCTGGGATTATAGGTGTGATCCACCTTGCCCAGCCGGAGACTGCAAATTCTATGAGGTCTTAATCCATTCTGACTTGTTCCAGCACATCCTGCCTAGCACATGGGAGGCACCAAATCATTATCTGCTGAGTGAATATAGAAATATTACACTCAATTAAATGATGGCAAAACCTCCTTCCAAGAATTCTAGTTAACAACCAATTCTTGACTTCATGTTTTCATTCATGGGGGTGGGATGGGTAGGGTATATAAAATGAGTATGAGCTTTGGGTTCTATGATGAAGCTAGAGAGACCTGGCATTCGTAAGAACTGCTTGGAACAACTGATGGTGTCCTATGGCTTGAGTGTTGCATTGCAAGCACATAACTTCTCTGTAGGAAGTTCAGGCGCTTCAGAAGGAATCTTCCAATTCTTCCTGGATGGTTTTAGAACTTTCTACATTTAGGTGCTTTTTACTTTACTCAAATCTATTTACAGCAAAGGGACAAATAAAAAAATAACTGATAAGGCAGGGCTGGTATATTTACACTGCCATATTTCTAAACTGCCACAAGATGGGAGTATTTTAAAACTTTACTCTGATTTTTGGATCATTGATCTTTGTGGGGCATAAGGTGATGGAACCTCAGTGTCCTAGTGCAGTGGACTGGAACTCAGAAAAGTAAACATTACTCTCTTTTTGCTTTTGGAAATGTGATTCAAATGAGATTGGCAAAGATAAATGGATATTAAAGTAAGAGAATTATTAGCTGTCACTCTGTAACTATTATGGGCAGTATTGGAAAAGAAGCTTGTAATGTCAGATGGAAAAATTATTAGAACCAAAGGCCAGTATTTTGGATGAATGCATCCTCTTTCTTTGGTTTTTTTTGAGTCAAAGTCTCACTGTCACCCAGGCTGGAGTGCAGTGGCATGCTTACAGCCACCGCAGCATCGACCTGCTGAGCTCAGGCGATCCTTCTGCCTCACCCTTCCAAGTAGCTGAAACTGCAGGAGTGTGCCACCATGCCCAGCTACTTTTTTGGTTTATCGTAGAGATGAGGTTTCGCCAAGTTGCCCACACTGGTCTCGAACCCGTAGGCTCAGGCAATCCTCTCACCTTGGCCTCCCAAAGTGCTGGGATTATAGGCATGAGCCACTGTGCCCGGCTTCTTTTGTTTCTGACTGTCAAAGTTGAAGCCTTTTCATGATTCACCATTATCTTGACCTTTGGTTAAAGTGTAGAAGTTCAGTAAAAGTCCAGCTGCCTGTGGTTCATATTGACAGCTGCTACTATTAAACTTACTACATTGTCTTTGGTCCCTCAGGAAACTAGCAGGCACATTTTAAGTCTCCTGAAACAAGTTATAATTACAGAAATTCAAGCCAGGCATGGTGGCTCACGCCTGTAATCCCAGCACTTTGGGAGGCAGAGGCTAGAGGATTACTTGAGCTCAGGGGTTCGAGACCAGCCTGAGCAATATGTCAAGGCCGTCTCTCTACAATAAATTAAAAAAATCACCTGGGCATGATGGTGCATGCCTGTGTTCCAGCTACTTGGAAGGCTGAAGCAGAAGGATCACTTGAGCTCAAGAGGTTGAGGCTGCAGTGACCGTGAGTGTGTCACTGTACTCCAGCCTGGGCAACAGAGTGAGACTCCAACTAGAAAAAAAAAAAGCTCAAATTGCAATCAGTGTACTCTCTCAAGGTGGAGAGGATTAAAGAGCTGATGGGCAGTAAAGTGTGTGTCCTAGCTAATGTGTAGAAAGGCCCATTTACAAAGAAATCTATTACCAATACATAGCGAGCGTGGCTACAATGTAGGATGTTTTGATGCTTTTAAAGACTTATCCTAAAAGCCATGGGAAGTTATAGACCAGGAAAGGAAGGACAAGGATAGGAAATTTGACCAAATCAAATAGAGGATGGACTGGCAGGCACTTCAGGCTTCTGCAACCAAGGAAGCCAATCCAGGAAGGCCAGCAAAGGCGTTTCTTGATCACCACTTTGATTACCTTGAAGCCTGTGATTGCAGACTCCTCAGAGACTTGAATAACTCCCAGTTTTTATCAGGTGTACTGTGCATGGGCATGTGGACCAATTTCCACAGAGAACATTCCACAGGCCATGGGAAATGCTTGAGTTAAGTTCTTGACCTTGTTGCCTTTTTGGCTGGGACTGCCCAGTGTCCTCCTCCACTCTTCTACCCAGGTGGGACTTCTCATTCAGCCCAGGCCCACAGGTGTGACCAGTGCTCATTCTACTTCATTCCCACCATTCTATTGCTAAAATCCAGAATGTCAAAGATGACATAGGTTAATCCCTAGTTTAACAAGAGAACAGAAGTGAGATGAAGTGACTTGCCCAAGAAGCTGCCCCAATATAAAGCTCTTTGCATATATTTTCCTGTCCAACTCACCAAATCTGTCCTCTTATCTAGGTCCACTTCAAGGTCTCATTTTTTTTCTCTTTATTTTATTATTGAGATGTAGGTTACAGGTCAGGATAGTTGCATGAGTAGTCTAAGTGCAGGTGAAGTTTGGGACTCCAGCTGGTCCTCACTTCCCTTGGTTTAGGATCAGGTATCCTTTGTAGTGCCATATGCCCCTCCCCCTTCTCTTTCTACCCTAGCAGTGTCTTGTGACTGCTGACTCCTGACTGCTGATCCCCTCCCATGTAGCATTGTGATTAATGTTCAGGACCCACTTATGAGTGAGAACATGTGGTATTCAGTTCTTTGTTCCCATGACAGATCAATGAATATGATGGACTCTAAATCCATCCAATTTGCTGCGAAGTCCATGATTCTTTATGACTGCATAGTAAATACTCCATCATGTATATGTACCACATTTTCTTTATCCAGTTCACTTTCAATGGGCAGCAGGATTGTTTCCATGTTTTTGCTGTTGTGAATAGTGCAACAATAAACATGTGTGTGCAGGTATCTTTTTTGTAGAATGATTTAAATTCCACCAAGTATATTCCCAGAAGGGAGATTGCTGGGTCACATGGAAGGTCAATTTCTGGTTCTTTAAAAACCACCACAATGTTTTCCATAGAGGGTGGAATGTCCCATCTTTAAACTTTAAGAGTATTTATTGTCAAACTCTATATATCTGAATTACGTACTCCCTGGTATTATTCACTGTTGCTTTCTGTGGCTGTCTCCATTCCCCACCTAGATGTTAAGTCCCTTGAACACAAGGCCATGTTTTATACATCAGAACTTCTCAAACTTTAATGTGTACATGAATCACTCCAGTATCTTGTAAAAATGGAGATTCTAGTTAAGAAGGTCTGAGGTAGGGTCTGAGACTCCACATATCTAGGAGATTCCCTCGGTAGTAGTGCTGAACTTGCACGGCACAGCACTCAGTAATTGATTAATTGCTGCTCTCCCTTAGAAACCATGCAGAAGTCCATTTTCTTTCCTAGACGTTGTTTTCCCTGTCTGCAGTGTATAAAAGGGGTAATATAGTTTATTTTTGTTATGGGCAGGCAGTATAGGGTGGCAGGTTAAAGTTAGAGCTTTGAGCCACTCAACATAAAATGCTAACATCTATCAAGTATGTGTTAGGCACTGGGCTTTTTTGTTTTTTGTTTTTTTGGTTTTTTTGAGTTGGCGTCTCACTCTGTCACCCAGACTGGAGTGCAGTGGCCACTCCCAGTCACCGCAGCCTCGACCTGCTGGGCTCCGGCGATCCTTCTGCCTCAGCCTTCCAAGTAGCCGGAACTACAAGTGCGCTACCACACCCGGCTAATTTTTGATTTATTGTAGAGATGAGGTCTCGCCAACTTGCCCAGGCGGGTCTCGAACCTGTGGGCTCAGGCAATCCACTTACCTCAGCCTCCCAAGGCGCGGGATTACAGGCTGAGCCACCGAGCCTGGCTGCTTTTTTGTTTTTTTTAAACAGGGTCTCTGTCACTCTGGCTGAAGTACAGTGGTATGATGATAGCTCACTGCAGTCTTGAACTCCTAAGGTCAAGTGATCCTTCTGTTTCAGCCTCCCAAGTAGCTGGACTACAGGCATGCACCACCATGCCTGGCATATTTTAATTTTTTTAAAAATAGAGTTTGCCTCCCAAAGTACTGGAATTACAGGTGTGAACCACCATGCCTGGCCTATGATAAGTATTTTATATGTGTTATTGGATTTAGTCTTTTGAAAGAAAAACATCAAATAAAAACAAAAAGCCCATTATGTTATGTTTGAGTTTTCAGAAAATAAGTATCAATTTCTTAAGTAATCTTTCTGTAAGACAATTGAGCTTCCATAAATTTTAAAGAAAATATCCCTTCAAGAAAAGCTTAGTAAACCAAATGTGGTGGCTTACACCTATAATCTCAGCACTTTGAGAGGTGGGAAGATCGCTTGAGTCCAGGAATTTGAGACCTGGCTGGGCAACAAAGCAAGACCTTATTGCTACAAAAAAATAGAAAAGTTAGCTGGGCTGGATGGCATGTGCCTGTAGTCCCAGCTACCTGGGAGGTTGAAGCAGGAGAATCACTTGAACCCAGGAATTTGAGGCTACAGTGAGCTGTGATCATACCATTGCATTCCAGCCTGGGTGACAGAGTGAAACCTGTCTCAAAAAAAGAAAAGCTTAGTAAGTTTCCTGCAAGGATTTTTTAATATCTGTTAACAGTTTAAAAATCATGATTGCTTTTTCACAATAGCTACTGTGTTGTACCTTATACAGTCATATGGAATGATTTCAAAAGACTTTAAGTCAACTAAAAGACAGGGAGTTTAACTTGCATAACTCAGAGAAGTGAATTATGAATTTATAAACATAAAATTATAATTGCTCTCTTCTGGGTTTCAGGAGCTCAAGAACAGTAATTTGGCCAGAGCAAAAATTCATTTGTTTTGAGATTTCATTCAAATTCACATTCTCACTAGAGAGTGTTTTGCTGGCTAAAAATGGATTTTCATTATCAATAAGAAAACTCATATTTCTTTTTTGTTGTTGTTGTTGTCTGAGATGTGTCTTTTTACCTGTTGAATTTTTTTTTGAATTGGAGTCCCACTCTGTTGCCCAGACTGGAGTGCAGTGGCTGCTCCC
Source organism: Carlito syrichta (assembly GCF_000164805.1). Classification (NCBI taxonomy): domain Eukaryota; kingdom Metazoa; phylum Chordata; class Mammalia; order Primates; family Tarsiidae; genus Carlito; species Carlito syrichta. The sequence goes on from NW_007249782.1 coordinate 257,568, forward strand.
GGCCACCGCAGCCTCGCCTGCTCTGCTCCGGCGATCCTTCCACCTCAGCCTTCCAAGTAGCCGGAATTACAGGCATGCGCTACCATGCCCGGCTGATTTTTTGATTTATTGTAGAGATGAGGTCTCGCTACCCAGGCGGGTCTCAAACCCGCAGGCTCAGGCAATCCACTCACCTCAGCCTCCCAAAGGTGCGGGATTATAGGCTGAGCCACCGAGCCCGGCTCCTGTTGAATGTTTTACAAGATGTATTTATACTGGCTGCATGTTGTATGAGTTGTTTCTGTCACTGTTGCACTTTGGGTAAGATGTGTTTATAACTAGCTGCATGTTGTATGACATGCATCTTTCACTGTTGCAGGTTGTACAAGAAGTGTTTATTCTGGGTGCATGTTGTATGAGCTGTGTCTGTCACTGTTGCACGTTGTGTAAGCTGTGTTTATAACTGGTGGCATGTTGTATAAGATTTGTCTTTCACTCTTGGAGTTTGTATAAGAAGTGTTTATGCTGGGTGCATGTTGTATGAGATGTATCTGTCATTGAAAACTCATATTTCTGGCCCATTTTTTTTTTGAGTTTAGAGGAAAATGTGAGTGTGTGTGTATATATATACTTGTGAATATATATACACAATATATACATATTGTGAATATATATACACAAGTATATATATTCACAATAAACCTTTGACATAAGTGTTATTATTCATATTTTAAAAGTTTGGAGTCCAGGCTCATCATAGCCTGAGGTCGCCGGATCTAACAGGAACTGGGAAGTTAAGCTGGGATTGGACACGATTAGTACTTAGATGGGAGACTGCCTGGGATTACCATGTGCCCCCCACCTCCCGAAAACTTTTGCCAGGTGCAGGGCATGGTGGCTCAAGCCTGTAATCCCAGCACTTTGGGAAACAGAGATGAGAGAACAGCCATGGGTTTGAGACCAACCTGGGCAATTTGGCAAGACCTTATCTCTACAATAAATTTTAAAAATTAGCCAGGCATGGTGGCATGTGCCTGTAGTTCCAGCTACTTGGAAAGCTGAGGTGGAAGAATCGCCTGAGCCCAGCAGGCCAAGGCTGCAGTGGCTGTGAGCATGCCACTGCACTCCAACCTGGGTGACTGAGTGAGACTCCAACTCAAAAAAAAAAAAAGTTTGGAAACTGAGGCTCTGTAAGTTTAAATGACTTGCCCACTCTTTCTCTTGCACTCTTACTCTTGACCCATGATATAAATACAATTCTGTTTCCCAAGCTCACATGATTTTTTTTTTTCAGTCAGAATCTCACTCTGTCACCTAGGCTAGAGTGCAGTGGCACACTCACAGCCACCACAGCCTTGACCTGCTGGGCCCAGGTGATCCTTTTACCTCAGCCTTCCAAGTAGCTGAAACTACAGGCATGTACCACCATTCCCGACTAATTTATAAAATTTATTGTAGAGATACGGTCTTGCTAAGTTACCCAGGCTTGTCTCAAACCAGTGGGCTCAGGCAATCCTCTCATCTCGGCTAGGATTATAGGTGGAGCTGCCACGCCCGGAACTTTTTTTTTTTTTTAACATTTTATTATGAAAAATTTAAATCCTACAGAAAAGTTTCCAGAACGGTTCAGTGAATACCCATGCACCTTTCCTCTAGATGTACCAGTTGTTATTGTTTTCTACATTTGCAAAGTTCTCATTCTTAATCACTGTACTGTTTATTTAGGTATGTCATGTTCTTAGGAATATTATAAGCTCTCTTTAATTTCTTCATCCATAAAGGTATACACATTTTTGCATAGAGGGTTTTAAAAAGGACATTAAATGGAATAATATAGTTATTCTTTCAGCAAATGTTTATTGAGCACCTACCATGCTGGAATGAGTACCAGGCCCAGACAAAGCAAGATAGCCTGTGCCCTCATAGAAGTTAAAGTCAGAAAAGGAGAGGCCAGACAGTGAAGAGCACACCAGTTGGTTGCAGGAGGTCTAAGCACTGGAGAGGAGAAGCACCTTTGTGGTCTGAGAAGGCTTCCTGGAGGAGGTGACCTCTGGCCTGAAGCCCTGTCCTACAGAAAGCAGTGAAAGATGCACAGATAAGGGAAGAGTAGTCCAGCCAGCCCAGAGTGAGTGCTGAACTACTCTTTATCCTCCATTGCAAGGGAGATTGGGGAGTTTCCTTTTGTGGAGATTGTTTTCAGAAGAGAGCACATGCTCTCAGACAGACTAGGTATTAGTCTGACAAAAGACAGGCCAGGCCAGCTGGTGTTTCTAAGTCTGGTCTAGCTTTGCACATCAAGAATTCTTTTTCACAGGAGTTGCAAGCATAGGTTTATGAAAAGCAATCTTTCTAAAAGTGTCTTGAATTCCTTGGCAGTAATTTCCTTCTAAGCATGTCACTTTTAATATTAATAAACTGCTTTTTCAACTAATGGTATTTGCTTTCCAAGGAAGTCTGATCTGTGTTTCTGAAATCTTAATAATCTTTTGTTTCCCATTAAGAATTTGGATGAAGATGTGCATCAGCAAATTGCAAGGGAAATGAACCTCTCTGAAACTGCTTTTATCCGAAAACTGCACCCAACAGACAACTTTACACAAAGTAAATATGCTTTTTAAAAAACCGTTTTGAATGGCAGTGATAGGTGGGGGAGTGATATTTAAGGGAAGTGTCCTCTTATTTGTATACAGACAGATGATAGGTAGAGTAGAAGATTCTGATTTGGCTTTCAGTCATGGGGGAGGAGGTGTTGGTGAATCTGAATGCTTCCATTCCAGTTATAGTTCTGAGGAGCCCTAGGAAGCCTGCCTGGCCTCCCCACATCTTTTCATAACATGTTTTGACTATTAATCATGTGAGTGAAATATTTAGGAGAGAAGAAGAAAATGAGAAGTTTGTGAACTGCTTGCATGGAATGATCTCATCTCTCTTTGGCTTTTCCTCCTCTGAAGGCTCCTGCTTTGGACTTAGGTGGTTTACTCCGGCAAGTGAGGTCCCGCTCTGTGGCCACGCCACCCTGGCTTCCGCGGCTGTGCTGTTCCATAAAATAAGTAATGTGATTTTCTTTAATGAACCTATCACTTAGCAAATATTTAAAAAAAAATTCTCACACACTGTTTCTGATGGACCAGCGTGACTAGTATAAAGATGCTACAGAGTTTACTTCATACAGTTAATTATGTAGAAATAAAAACAGCAACCTTCATGACATTTTGTCCTTTCTGAGTACGTACCTGGCATCATTGGAAAGCTGTGGTCAGAGTGCCATTTTATTTTAAATAGGAGATCTGTGGTCTTTGTGACCAATGTGACAGCAGAGCTTCCACAGGCAGGATAATCATCTCACATAATATGATATCGGGATATCGGGAACTGAAAGGCACATTTTGCTCCAATATTTCCCCACCCATACTGAAATTCATTCCACAGTAGAACTTCTTTGCTCTGGATCTTAAAGACTCCTGGGGCCTGACTGGATACCTTAAGATGAACTGTAAGACCAGGCAGAGTGGCTCAAGCCTGTAATCCCAGCACTTTGGGAGGCCGAGGTGAGTGAATTGCCTGAGTCCGCGGATTTGAGACCAGCCTGGGCAACTTGACAAGACCTCGTCTCTACAATAAATAAAAAAATTAGCCAGAAGAGCTAGCACGTGTATGTAGTTCCAGCTACTTGGAAGGCTGAGGCGGAAGGATCACCTTAGCCTAGCAGGTTGAGGCTGTGTTGGCCCTGAGTGTGCCACTGCACTCCAGCCTGGGCGACAGAGTGAGAGTCCGACTCAAAAATAAATAAATAAATAAACAAACAAATAAATAAATAAAGAGGAGCTGCAGCACCTCTGTCCTTCCAGTTTCTATCTTAGCTGCATTCAGTTGAATGGACAAAAATCAGGGTTTTGTGTAACTGGGACAGAGGAGAGGTGCCTGGAGATGCCCTGAGAGGAGAGATAGAAGCAGCCACAAATAAGCATAGATAACAAACAAATGTAAACAAGGAAATAAACAGGATCACATGACAGAGAGTCTCCTTGGGGAGTTAGGAAAGGAGGGTATTTGGGGAGTTGCTTAGACCAGGATGGTAAGGAAAGGTGTGACAGCAAACTCCCCCCAGGAAGCAGATTCTGACACACACTGGCATGCAGGAAGGAATGAGGGCACTACTCTTGGACTGGACATTGGTAGGGGAGTAAAGAAAGCAGGATTGAACAGAGGAAGAAGTTGCAAAGTAGTAGCAATAAAGAAAGGCCTAGGCCAAATCCCCAGGGAGCTCCGAAACTGGGATTTCTTAAAGCAGTACAGTTCCAAACAGAGGCAAATATTCAGGCCCTTATACCCCCCACAAACCAGTCCCCCAAGGCCTGGAAAAGGCACATGACTTTGGGCAAGGTTGCTCAGTTCAGCCAAGGGCAATTCCCAGAGGTACTCAGCTGAGAGCTGTCAGCTACCAACACTCTAGGCAGCAAGGTCAGGGCCAGGGAGTGGGGATCAAGCAAGGCCTCAGGTTGCACCTGAGAACAGGTACCTTCTTAAATTTTGCGCCCTCTGGGACTTTCTTGCCTCACCCAGTCCCATCCCTGAGGTGGTGGATTGAGTATAGAATCCAGATGACATCACTCACTAGAGAAGAGGGTCTTTGGACTGAAGAATAAGATGAAGCTTCTGTAGTTAGAGTAAAAGAAGCATCCCAGGCAGGGCTACAGCACATGCAAAACCCTGATTGGTGGGAGAAAAAGTTAGAGTTGGGCCATGGCTCTGCTATAATGTAATCCAAAATACACTTCAAAAAGATTTAGTTTCTGTGGATAGGAGACAAGAGCAAAGGCAAGCAAGCATACTGAAATGTTCCTTAGGAGCCCAGACTTGAAAAATAGGTTTTACTAAAGTTGGATTGAATGTCTTTTGAAAACTGGGGCCACATAGGTTGTTATGGTGCTGACGTTTGGAATAATAACCCTGGGCGGTCTTAAGGTTAGATAAGGTATGACAAAATGCTTTGTAGAAAATAATGTATAGCCGGGCATGGCAGTGCATGCCTGTAGTTTCAGCTACTTGGAAGACTGAAGTGGAAGGATTGCCTGAGCCTAGCAGATTGAGGCTGTGGTGGCTGTGGATGTGCCACTGCACTCCAGCCTAGGTGACAGAGTGAGACTCCAATTCAAAAAAGAAAAGAAAAGAATGTAAATTTTTCTGCTCAGTGAAAGTTAATAAACAATACAAATTTCTCCACCTTTGAGATATGATTAAGTTTTACAGAAATGTTAAAGGAGGAAAAAAGAATTAGGTAACAAAGCTTTGTTTTCACTAAAAATGTTAATAGAGGGCCAGGCTCGGTGGCTCAGCCTATAATGCCAGCACTCTGGGAGACCAAGGCGAGTGAACTGGCAGAGCCCATGGGTTTGAGACCAACCTGGGCTACTTGGCAAGACCTGTGCTCTACAATACGTTAAAAATTAGCTGGGTGTGGTAGCACACGCCTGTAGTTCTGGTTACTTGGAAGGATGAGGCAGAAGGATTGCCGGAACCCAGCAAGTCAATGCTGTGGTGGCTGTGAGTTTGCCACTGCACTCCAGCCTGGGCAACGGATTGACACTCCAACTCAAAAAACAACAAACAAAACATAAACGTTAATATACACTGATAACAGATAAGTGGCCCAAGTGGTATAGGTAACATCAGTAACATCAGCATTTATCATGCATTCTTTAAGTCAAATTTTTATGTGTAGCTTAGTTTATTTAGGGTAAACTAGATTTGTTTTGTGTAAATTTGATATTTATGACATATGCTTTATTTGTCATCCCCTTGATATAGTTTAGACTAGAAGAGTTTATGAGTCTATAGATACTGTTGGTGGATATTTTTAAATCTGCATTAGAAAACATTATAACAGCCCTATGAGGTAGATTTTATTATTATTTTTTCAAGTTGGGGTCTTACTCTGTCACCGAAAATTGAGTGCAGTAACAATGCAGCCTTGACCTCCTGGACTCAGGCAATCCTTCCATTTCAGCCTCCCAGGTAACTGGGGCTATAGACGTATACCACCACGTCTGGCTAATTTTTTTTTTTTTTTTTTTGTAGAGACAAGGTCTCACTATGTTGCCCAGGCTGGTCTCAAACTCCTGATCACAAGCAATCCTCCTACCTCAACCTCCCAAAGTGCTGAGATTATGAACCACCATGCCTGGCTTAGGTTTAATTATTAACCTCATTTTACAGATGAGAAAACTGATGTTTAAGAAAGTTAAATAATTCGCTCAAAGGCACAGTTAATGGGTGGTAAACAGCTGGGATTCGAAGACTTGCAGGATGATACTAAGTCTAATTAGTTATGTTCTTGATTGTCAAGTTAAAATCCAGTGAGAGTTTTCTCCACTCCTCACCCCAACAACCCAAACCTGGGCCCCAATCATGGGAAAAAAGTAGCAGAAAGTCTAAGAAATAAGAGGTGTTTGAAACAGACATGAAAATATATAACAAAATTTATTTCTTATTTCTTGATTCCTTGTTTGGGCAGAAAACGTGAATAGCATTCTAACCTTTGTCACTCTGAGTGGAGAACTGAAGGCCAGAAAAGAAGAGGATGGCATCGTCCTGGACTTGCCTCTGTATCCAGCCCACCCCCAGGTCAGCTCTTTCTGATTATTGCTGTAAGCCATGACTGACTAACAACTCTCCTGTTTTACAATGATTTTATCTTTTTCTCCCCTATTTAGGACTTCCATGAAGTAGAGAACTTGATAAAGGTTGGTGAAAAGAATCAAACCAAAGCTTCATCATTTGTCAGTGTTTGAACACCAAGATTCGGTACCGTTTGATTCCAAAAGATAAGCCTTCTACCAGTATAAATGTTACATTTCTGGTTTGGTTTTTAATATTCGATCTATTTGGTAAGCAGATTGACCAGTTTTTCTTGACTCTTAATTGTCTGCACTAGCCTCCATGGTATGAGAAAAGAGACTGTGTGTGGCAGGCTGAGAGTGAAAGAACCAAAGGAGGTGGTGAGGTAGTGGGATAGTAGGATGTCTCAAGGAAACACAAGTCTCTGGGAGGAGACCAAACTTTAGGACATGAAGGGATGTTGAGTTTCTATCCTCTACTAGCTGGAAGGAGAGGAATGAGCCTAGGACATGACCATCCATGTAAGTTTACATATGAGAGTTGGAAATTTCTGGCAGAAAAGGGACATTGACTAAGATCCCTGCAGACAAGGTGAGGGAAAGAATGGAAACTGCCTGGCAGCTGTCAGTATCCCCAGTTGCTGTGGTGGAGGATGGGACTGTGGTGGGAGGACTGTGCTTTGATGGAGAAAACCAGGAAAACCTGGCCACCTCGACAGAGAAGATAAATTACATAACCCAATCTTCTCTTGGGGTCTCTGTGGGCATGGAACATGATGATGATGATGATGATAACACTTTTAGAGAGTCTCCTCTGTGCAGTGCCACGTGCTAAGCATTTCACTGCATGATCTCATTGAATTCTCCATGTTACTCTTTTGCCAGATTACCAACACTGTCACTTGACTGTGGTCTTTACTCACCCACATGGTTACACACTTCCTGTCACTGCTTTATCTAACAATGTTCCTTTGGGTCTCTAAGGTTCTGTAAACTATGCCAGCACTAACAATGTTCTGTGCAACTTAACTCACTGGCAAGAATACAATGTTGGACCTTTCAACCACTAGAACACAATTTTTTAAATCGACAGTTACAGAATTGTGGAGTATTTTTACACTGACCTTTTGTTAATGTAATTAGCAGTGTGTTTTGCATGTATAACTTAATAAATTCTTGAGTTGTATGACTGGGAATACTTGAATTTTTGAGACTTGAAATCAAACTCTCAATATTACCCAGGGAGGTAGGCACTACAGTTGTCCCATGGGGATGCCAGAGGACCAGAGCATCCGTGGATGACCAGTTGCTTCATGTGCAGAGAGAAGAGGACTCAGGTCAGGACCAGAGCAAGGGTTGTCATGAGAAAAACTATTCTGTAGTATAGTTTATTATGGGTACCATTGGGGTGTTTCTCAGTGAAATTTCACCTATAGCATTTATAATATCTTTAGTGTTTCACTTTATGTAAGCTTCCAAAGAGCGTAAACAAGCATCGTGTATCCTGATTTATACTCAGCCCCACCCACAGCTTGAGTTTCTGGAGACAAGTCAAATTTATAATGAACTATTTTAAGCATATCGGCAAGAAAATGGAAAATATCAGGGCATTCTTCATGGTAGAAAGAACTTAGTCTCTCTAGACCGCAGGGTCAGCATTTGTAAAATGGAGTCGTACAGAGTTATTTATTTTGAGTATGAGTATTGTCATTTTGTGTTCGTCCTTAGAAGCTGATGATAAGATTTTCAGCTGAGAATTAAACTTTCAAATCAGTATATGCACCCACACAGAAAAGAGCAGGGTTAGAGAGACTGAAATGCTCTGGCAAACATACAGGATCTGACTGTAGGAGTTCCCATTTCTTGAGGAAGAGACACTGGTCAGCCTATAGTCACAGAAGCAGAAGGTCCAAGCACCACCCATGGCAGAAACAATTCTGGCTGTGGGAACTTGAGTATCTTGGTCACTAACAAGAGAGTTAGAGGACCTGAAGCCACTTAATGGTGACCTACAGCTGCCATCTAATTATCAGCAGCTTTGCCTGGCAGCTGAGGTGGTGCCAAAGGATGCCTTGGCAGGGGCTGTTCCTTCATAATCTCCCTCAGTGTCCCAACCCATTCCCAAACAAACATACAAACAAATAATGTCCTTGGATATATGCAGTCTTAGGTAGAGTGAACTAAGGTATCTTGAGAAAATGTCGTTACTGATCTATAACATACAATCTAAGTGAAAATGGTGTGCTTGCCAAGCAGAGCAGCATAAGAGGAGTCCTCTGGTCCCCAATTCCAATCAAACTGCCAGCCCTGTGTCCTTGCCATGTAGAATGCTCTAGTTGCTGCAAAGGTACTCCACATGTATTATTTCACTTAATCCTCATAACAACTCTCAGAGGTGGGCCTGAGGCGTCATATCTCTAAAGACAGTAGACAATAGAAATTTAGATCCCTGACCCCAGGGCCACTCAGATCTGGGTCAAGCTGTGTGTGCATGTATGTGTGTGTGTGTGTGTGTGTGTGTGTGTATGTATGAGTGTGTGAGAGAGAGAGATCCTGGACCTCTCTGTCTCTTCTTTGTGGGGAATATACCCAATTGAAGGAATTGTGTGTATTGAGGCTTGTAGTAGACCTTTGTGCACAGTGTCTATTTTGAGACTGACAAAGCCCTCTTTGGTAGGCAGGAAACTGGCTGTCCTCGTGTAACATCTTAAACCCTGAAACTAAACTAACACTCTTGAGGATCAGAGATGATGGGTGTGCCTGGCTCACAGCAGATGCTTAATGAGAAGTCATTCCCCATTTCAGGGGACTTGACCTCAGGAATTTTTGGTCTGTCTCCCTAGACTGCCATAGGTGACACACTGGTTCAGGACATCCGCTATTCTCCAGATACACGAAAGCTCCTCGTCCGGCTCAGTGACACCTATGACAGGTAAGATTTTTGGCTGCCTCACTTTGGGAAAGGCTGAGCACCGGGATTTATAGTTCTGACTTGGTATGGCTGTGCTGGGTCTAATTAAACCATGATTTATGCAGCCAGGGAACCAGTAAGAAAATATTACCACTTGTTCTTTCCTCCCCTCCTGCTGAGCTGTTTGGGCAACCTGTAACCAGGCTTGTTTTAAGAGTCTGCATAGGGTGTGGTCTGTAAAATGGGTTTGTCCTAATCTATCTCGTTTATGAACAAGGTCATTTCTGGAGAATCTGAAAGTAAGCACAAATAATCTGGTGCAAGTTGAAAACACAGGGAAGGTGAGAGGACTCATTCTCACTCTTAAAGGAGAGCCTGATGGACAGACTCGAGCATTCGACTTTTACTCCAGATACTTTGCGCCATGGGTTGGTGTGGCTGAGGACCCTGTAACAGGTACTTTTTTCTCGAGTCCAGGGGAGGGCTAAAGAACAGAAGAGAAGGATAACAAATAGCTATTTAGTGCCCTTCACGTGACCTTTCAGGTTGCTTGGGTTTTGAGCTGCCTTGTTTCTTGATCTCTTCCCCTCCTCCTCCATCTCTTCTCTGAAGTCTTGTGAAAAACTCAAAATAAAGGAAGCAGTGTAGCGGGGTTAAACTTTAGTGTCAGATAGGCTCGGTTTGCATTCCTAGCTCCTTAGCTCTTGACCTTGACTAAGTGACTTAACTTTTTGAAGTCTCAGTTCCCTCCTCTATAAAATATTAACTTATGTAAACACAGTGCATGGTAAGCACTTAGTCCAGTGCTTGGCACGTGGCTAGTGCCCAGTCACTATTAGTTATTTTATTAAAAACAAGGAAACTGTTTCCCTGAGCCAACAATTCCAGATTGTCCACCAGCCAGAAGCAAAAGGGTAGAATCCAAGTTGGGCAGAAATGCCATACCTCTTACTCTTACCCTCTTTGAGAGCAGTAGGAATGCTTGGTGGGGAATGCTGGTGGGTAGAATGAGGGGGCCAGGGCCAAAGTAAGCTGGGCAGAGGCTTCAAGGCTCCCATTCTGGTCGTGTGGCAGGGCCTGGAGGGCTCAGTTATTCTCTAAGGAACAAACACTTTATATCCAAAGCCCAGCAAACAAGCACTTTTAGAAACTCAGAAAATACCCAACAACATCCATGCAGTCCATCTTCCCCATGGAAGAGAAGTTCTGAGCAGATTTGTGCATGCTGAGCTGCTTCACAAAGAACTTAATTGGCACACAGTACAAGTTTTTTCCCCTGTAATCATGCTTTTCTAGAGCATGGAACTTTTGAACTTCGATGACTAACTATCTGGGTTTGCTTGGGAATAAGGGGTTTCTTGGGATGTGGTATTTTCAGTGCTAAAACTAAGATACCGTACTTATTACTTTACATTTTGTTTTTTCATTTTATTTTTATGTTTATTTTTTTGAGTCAGATTCTCACTCTGTTGCCCAGGCTGGAGTGCAGTGACATAATCACCACTTACCATAGCCTTGGCCTCCTGGGCTCAGGCAGTCCCCCTGCCTCTGCCTCCTGAGTCCATGGGACTACAGGTGAGCACCACGCCTGGCTAATTTTTTTGATTTTTTTTTTCTTTGTAGAGATAGGGTCTTGCTATGTTGCCCAGGCTGGTCTTGAACTCCCGGGCTCAAGCGATCCTCTCGCCTCAGCCTCCCTAAGTGCTGGGATTATAGGTACAAGCCACTGCGCCCAGTCTTCTTCATTCTAATATCTACTTCCTGATCTAATAAGGTACAATCATGTGAAAAAATATTTCACTCCAAAGAAAGTTCTTTGGCATCACAAGCCCAGAAATGTTGGCTCAGTGGAAACTTTTGTGAGAGTTCCCACATTCCCTTGCATACACACCCTAGGAGGAAGGTGATATTTTCCCTGGAAAGATGTAGAAAGATTTATGTGAAGCTCTTGATTTTCCTACCAAGGGCTGATGATGTGCTGGTAGAAAAGCTGAGAATTAGAATCTGCAGTTTAATTCAGTCTTTAGAAACTGGAAGACATATTTGATACATAATTTGGCAGAGCTTGTCCTAAGTCATATGTCTTCCCTTCTTGCTCCAATTGTGAATTGGAGATTCACAATTCTACACCCTGCTGTGGCCTGGCCAGCACAATGATTATATGAGTTAAGGTTTAGTCAAACTGGATAATTGATTTTAATTGCTTGTAAATTTACCACAAAGTTACCCCTGTTTTCTTTGGGATTGTTTCCTAATGTCTTGCTTCTTTTAAGGGTCTGCACATACTGTTCTCAGCAGCTACTGGTCCCAGCAGCTGGGGAAGAAAGAAATGCATGGTAGGACAACTCTTTTCCAATTTCTTTTTTATTTTCCTAACTCTAAGTGAGTTCCTTCTCATATGTACTACTCCCTTTAAAATGTCATCAAATGGGATGTATCACCCATGTGAAAAATGAAAGGTTTTAACATTCCTTCACCCTTAAATATCCTCTCCCCTAACACACAGACACATCTGATACAATAACTGCCCAATAAGCGTTTGTTGAATAAAATTAATTAACTGTGTGCTTTTGGCCCCGAGATGTTATATAATATGATATGTTGAGACTAGATGATTGCCGAGGTTCCTCACTGTTACTGCTAGCCACAGGATTGAGTGAAACACGTTGCTTTATACCAAGTCTCTGGTGATTAACATATTGATCAGGGGCAGAGAAAAGAGAGTGCAGCCAATTGAGACTGCCCTGCCCTGATCACCAAGGGAGGATTCTGATCCTAAAGGATGAAGTTCTTACTAAATGGGGGGATTTAGGCCTTTGACCCTGATTTGGGTGGCTGTTTGTTTTTTTAGTGGTGGTAATTAATCTCCTAAGTACTGGAAGCTGAGGCTAAGCTTCTTTTGTGTCTGGCATATGTGATTGCTTGACTTTGTTATGAGTGCACTCTCTCTGTCTCCCTCTGTCCTATTCAGAGCTGAAAATATGGGGTCTTTTCAGGAGAGCCAAGACCTCTTCATTTTCTTAGACTTATGGGTCATGCCGCTATCTTTTCACACATCTTCCACAGGGGAAGAAGCTATGGGTGGGATGTGTCTGGGGCATTATGGGAAGTAGTAAGTAAGTGACCCAGGAAAAGACTCAGGAAGGGAAGATGTGGAGGTGTTTTTTTTTTTTTGTAGGTCAAATTGATTTTGTGGCCCTCTCAGTCCAGGAGAAAGGGAGTAGGATTAGGCAGTACCTTGAACAGATGAAGGACTTTATTCTTTACACTGACCTAGGACTCTCGAGTTTATAATAAGAAGTCTTTCACTATGTTCTGTTAATTAAAAATAGTGAAAATGCTCTTCATTTGTGTTTTCTGTAGCCTTTCAGTGCTCCCACCGAGGAGGAGAGCTGAAGATTTCACTGCGTCCAGATGGACGTGTTGATGTTAGTGGAGGTACTGCCATTGTTTTAGAGGGCACGCTGACAGCCTAGAGATGGATGTGCTGTGATGCTGCTGATTCTACGACAAAGTGTTTTCCACATAAAAAGAAATGTAAGGGGCTGTCTTTAACAAATTTGTAGAGTAGTCCACTTATGTTAAAAATTGAAAAATGAAGACTGGTTAATGGAGATTTAGTAATGCTTCCAAACTAATGAGCTAATGGAGTTTTGGCTCCACCCATGAGTATATCTGAAATGTAATTATCCAATAACAAAGAATAATGCTGTCACTTAATTTAATTATAACTACCAATCAGAGAAGGAGGAATACATTTCTAAGGAGTGAGAGTAAACCACTTACACTTGTGAGTACCTGATAGAATATTTTGCAGCAATTAAAATGATCCAATAACTATGTGATAATATAGGAAAATATTTCATGACATAATACTAAGAAAAAAATATACAGCAGGCCATTAAATGTTAGCAACATTATGCTATGTCTAAAGGAGCTTCTGAATTTATATGAACAAGTGTGAGCCATGAAGTTTTCAAAATGAAAATAGTTCACACGAAGGGGACAAGACTGGGAGTAATTTTAACATAACTAAAAATTATTTCCTTTATTGTTGCACTCATATGCAGTAACTAAAAATCAGGACAAAATCCAGAAAAGCAAGACCAAAAAGTGTGTATTAGGCTACTTTGTAGTAATAAAACTAAACACCAAGAGTAATATACCTCTGAATGTTTTCCTTGATATATGGCTTTAGAGTGATAATGGATTCTTCTCTTACCTTAATAAAATGGGTCTTAACATTAAATTCAGTTACATTTATAATATTGAATACCCTTAGGTGACTTTGGGGTGGGAACGTTTTCAAGTCATTAAGAGTTATTTGTTTAAGGTGATCTCATTGACGACAATTTTTTTTTTTTTTTAGATTAGAAAATACAGTTTATTTTAAAAGTAAATTAGAGAGGGAAAAAAAAGATTCCCCTCCCCAAAGTAGGGATGGGGCCAAAGCCAGGAAGCATGGCAACAGCCCATGGCCTCACCAGAGTCTAGCAAGGCAATGGCCCGACAATTTTTAGCTGTCTCAAAAACTGCAAGCAAATCAGTTAGAAATTCCTGTGTGTCTCACATTTTTCACCTTAATTGCTATCAGATTTCCTACTTTTACTGATTTTTGCTAAAGCATGTAAGAGTGAATTTATTATAGTAACAATCTTGTATGTCCCCCGATTTGCAATAAAGTCTGTAATTCACCAGTGTCAGTGCCTTAACTTAATGAGTCACCGGTGGCCTCCCCCAGACTCCACAACTGATCACAACACATCCATGTGTCAAAATACAACAGGTGAAAATCACCAGAAAGTTTTCACTAGGTGTGAGGTTTTCACAACATGGGACTAAACTATATGAATAATTTTATATAAATGCATGGTTGAAAGAACCTAAATTTGATCTCTCAAATATATGCTAAACTATTTATTTTGAGTCGGGATCTCACTCTGTCACCCAGGCTGGAGTGCTCACCATGACCTCAACCTCCTGGGCTCAGGTGATCCTTCTACCTCAGCCTGGGAATACAGGCATGCACCACCATGCCTGGGTATTTATTTATTCCTTATTTCTTATAGAAATGAGATCTTGCCATGTAGAGACAAGGTGTTGCTATGCTGCCCAGGCTGATCTTGAGCTCGTGGGATAAAGTAATTCTCCCGCCTTGGCCTCCCAAAGTGCTGGGACAACAGCATGAACCACTGTGCCCAGCTTACATTCTTAATAGATATTTTTTGGCAACAAGTCCCTGAGATGACTCTGGCTTCTTTTTTACATGAAAGTTACTATTTGGGCCAGGCATAGTGACTGTAATCCCAAAACTTTGGGAGGCCAAGGTGAGAGGATTGCCTGAACCCACAGATTCGAGACTAGCCTGGGCAACTTGGTGAGACCTCATCTCTATAATAAATCAAAAAATTAACCAGGCATGGTAGTGCATGCCTGTAGTTCCGGATACTTGGAATGGCTGAGGCGGAAGGATCGCCTGAGCCCAGCAGGTCGATGCTGGGGTGGCTGTGAGCGTGCTACTGCACTGCAGCCTGGGTGACAGAGTGAGACTCCAACTCAAAAAAAAAAAAAAAGAAAGAAAGAATGTTACTATTTGTAGCACCTGTTTGACTTTTCATCCTATATTTTCAAACCATATATTCACTTTTGTAAGTGATTTTTTGAAATTATTCATTTGACAATGGACAATTGCGTCTGAATAAGAACTGCCGGTCGTGTTGACTATATTTCCTCCTCAGCCTGCTGAAGACCCAGATGCTGTAGTGTACATGTGTGTGAGAAGTAGCTACCAGGGAAGCAGGGGTGGGGCAGGACAGGCGCACAAAGAGACAGCCAAGATATCTATTTCTCTTTGTATAAATATGTTTATACCTATATTAACATAAATATATTTAAACACTAAAATCACATTTGGTCCCAACTTGAGCACATATTGTCAAATTCAACTAAATTTAAATGCCGTGTAATGGGATCCTAATGCACTACCAAAGTGGGGATGCTGATGTTTTGGTGACATCTGCCTTTTAGGTCCATTTTGCTGAATCTTCCTGTTTTGTCTCCATAATCACTAAGCAGCTTTTTTTTTTTGTATGAATATTTTTAAATGCCATTTTTGGGTAGCAGGAGCCAAGAGCCCCTGGGATTAGCATGCTGGGATTAGTGAATGAGTTATCTGTTGATATGAGCAGGACAGATTTGAGAGTGCTGCTTCCAGCACGTGCTCTGACCTCTTCTGCTTCTGCCCACCTTGTACTTACCTGATCTTCCTGAGAATGGACAGAGGAGAATATGGGGAGATTGTGAGAACTGAATTCCAGCACTCAAGTCTATTATAATGGTTGAAAAAAATGCCCAGCAAAGCTGGCATTTTCCTAGTGTACTGAATTAGACTAAATTATGCTAACATATGAAATATCTACAAAATCACAGTGACTAAATAGCCAACATTTATTTCTGCTCAGTTGTCTAGCACAGGTTGGGAAGAGTTTTGCTCCTTATGATCACACAGAGACCCAGGCTGGATTTTCATCTGCCATCTCAACATGTGGCCTTTGTAGTTGCTGCAACCAGAGGAAAGCGTATATGGAAACTTTACTTTGCTTTGGCTGAGAAGTGATAGGTGTCATTCTATTCACAGCCTTTTGGCCAGAACTGGTCACATTGTTCCATCTAACAGCAAAAGAGCTAAGAAATGTGGATGAGCTCATGGATAGTCTGTGCACAGTAAATATAGCTGCTACACCTGGGGAAGGTTTGCAGGCCATTAGATGGTTCTCTCTAGGACGGCATTACTTGGGTAAATATATCACAGCCCAGGGGGTTAGGGGTGCAGGCTCAGAAGCCTATTATATAAGTACATTGATCATCTCTCAAGGGAAGACTCACATTAACCTAGCACTAGAGACTGATATATAAAGCCAGGACACCAATTTGTTATTTTACAATAAGAAATATAACCATGGAATAGATTAGATCAAAGGTTTTTCTCCCCATTATATATCTGTTTGGGAAGCCAAGTTGTAATCAGAAAACTGCTTGATTACTATGGAGCCAAAACAAAGAGAGTCAGTAAAACAGACTTATATGGCAGATGTCACTGAGATATGATAAGCTCCCTCACTTTGATAGTGTATTAGAATCCCATCTTACTGCATTTAATTCACTTGAATTTAGTGATGTGTGCTCAGGTTAGGACCAAATGTGATTTTAGTGTTCCAATATACTTATGAGGGGGACCCAAAAAAACCCCAGAATTCTCGTTTGAAGGGTAAGCTCCTTGTAGAACAAGCTTCCCACAATAGGTAAGTGTTTTAGGAACCCATCAGCATCAGTGTGCTGGCTAATGTTGTTGTAAGAGGCTGCATTCGGCTTTAGTAAATTTTTTTTTTTGAGATTCTTTTGGAGTGCGTTTGCCCATTTCATTTTTTTTTTCTTTCTTTCTTTTTTTTTTTTTTTTGAGTTGGATTCTCACTCTGTCACCCAGGCTGGAGTGCAGTGGTACACTCACTACCACCCCAGTGTTGACATGTTGGGCTTAGGCGATCCTTCCACCTCAGCCTTCCAGGTAACCAGAACTACAGGTGTGCGCTACCATGCCTGGCTAATTTTTAAAAATTTATTTATTGTAGAGACGAGATCTTGCCAAGTTGTCCAGGTTGGTCTTGAATCCGTGGGCTCAGGCAATCCACTCGCGGCCTCCCAAAGCTCTCGGATTACAGGCTGAGCTACTGAGCCTGGCCAATGTCAGTAGTTTTAAGTTGCTAAGTTGTAATTTGTTTTGTTGTGATAGATAACAAATACACATGCCATCTTTATCTTTTCATTTTTAATGTTATTTATGAAAATTTCATATACATTCAAAAGTAGAGAATAATGAACTTCTATGAACCTGTAACCCAGTTTCAACAATTTTTGACACATGGCCAATCATCTATACCTCTACCCACTTCCCCTCCCCACTGGATTATTTTGAAGCAAAGCCCAGACAAAAATCTTATATTCTTTTTTTTTTGGATTTGGAGTCTCACTCTAGTTGGAGTGCAGTGGAACGCTCACGGCCACTGCAGCCTCGACCTGCTGGGCTCAGGCGATCCTTCCACCTCAGCCTTCCAAGTAGCTGGAACTACAGGCATGCGCCACCATGCCCAACTAATTTTTTGATTTATTGTCCAGATGAGATCTCACCAAGTTGCCCAGGCTGATCTCGAATCCATGGGCTCAGGCAATCCTCTCACCTCAGCCTCCCAAAGTGCTGGGATTATAGGTATGAGCCACCACGTCAGCCTGAAATCTTATATTCTTATCAGCAAATATTTCAGTATTTATCTTTTAAATATAAGTACTCTTTAAAAAAGTAAACTTGACTGGGCACAGTGACTCATGCCTCTAATCCCAGCACTTTGGGAGGCTCAGGCAGGAAGATCACTTGAGTCCAAGAGTTCAAGACCAGCCTGGGCAACATAGCGAGACCCCATTCTATTTTATTTTATTTTTTAAAAGTAACCTTGACTGGGCACAGTGGCTCATCTGTAATCCCAGTACTTTGGGAGGCCGAAGCAAGAGGATTGCCTGAGTCCAGGGGTTCAAGACCAACCTGGGCAACTTGGTGAGACCTTGTTTCTACAATAAAAATTTAAAAATTAGCCAGCGTGGTAGTGCATTCCTGTGGTTCCAGCTACTTGGAAGGCTGAGGTGGAAGGATCGCCTGAGCCCTGCAAGTTGAGGCTGTGGTGGCCGTGAGAGTGCCATTGCACTCCAGCCTGGGCGACAGAGTGAGACTCCAACATAAACAAACAAATAAGAAAGATAATCTTAATACTAATATCATGTCTGTGGTAGACAGACTGTTAAAGTGGTCTCCTGGCGTTCCTGCTCTTGTGTAATCATCTCCTCCTGAGAGTGTTTGCTTCTAACCAATAAAGTTCGACAAAGATGATGGAGTGTGTGATTACATATACATACTGCAAGATTGTAGCACAGTCTTGGCAAAGTCTCTTTCTCCCTCCTTGGTTTTGAGGAAGCAAGATACTATGTTGGGGAACCCGAAAGGAACTGAGCATGTCTTCTAGAAGCTCAGGGCAACCTGTAAACAATAGCCAGCAAGAAAACAAGGCCCTTAGTCCTACAAGAGCAAGGAACTGAATTCTGCCAATAACCTGAGTGAGTTTGAAAACAGCTCTTTCCCCAGTTGATTACTCTTTTTTTACCCCGCTAGTTGATTATTCCTATGAGACCGAGACCCCAACCCTAGCCAGCCACCTGATAGCATCCTTGCAGAGGACCCAGTCATAAGGGGACTTAGAATCCACATAAACTGTGAAATAATATGTGTGGTTTGCAGTCACTAAGTTTGTGGTAAAATTGGTATGCAGCAATGCAAAATGAAAACAGCATCCAAAAATTAGAAAAAAATACCTAATATTATTGAATATCCAGTTAATGTTACTATTCCCCTGATTGCCTTATACATGTTTTTACAGTATTTTTCTAAGATATGCTGACATTAGCCTGCACCCGTGTGAAGTGTCAAGTCCACTGTAACCTGCCTCATGGCGTGATCTGAAGACTTCTTTCCTTGGCTGAGCCTTTCTCTCAGATCCAAACTGCCTGGGCCTTGCCAAATCTTCTCCCTGAGCAAGATTTCCCAGAGCTTCCATGCTGACCAACCAACCCTTTCTACTTGGATCAGATTATAGTCAAGCCACTCTTTCCTTTGATGTCACTAGACATTGCCAAATGTCCCAGGTAGGGGTAAGGGAGACAACCCTACGTTGTAAGGTAATTTGTTTTGCTGTGATAGATAACAAAGACACATGCCATCTTTAGCTTTTCATTTTTAATGTTATTTATGAAAATTTCATATGCATTCAAAAGTAGAGAATAATAACCTTTTTGAGAACCACTGCTTTAAGTTGACCTCACTTTTCTCTTCTCTGCCTTCTTTGTTTGTTGTGTGGTTTGACTATCAGACGGTGAATGGTTTTCTCTTTCCAAGTTGTTTTCAGGATGGGAATCTCTCCTCCTGTTACTCACTGTATCCTGCAAGTTAGGTGTCCAGCGGGGATCTGTACTTACAGCCTGTGGGTCAGATCTGCTGTTAAGATTGCAACCTTATATCTGTTGTCTCCTGTTATAAGACACTCTGCTAGAAGTTGGCAAGCTGGAGTGCGGTGAGGCAGGCTGCAAAGGAGATTAGAGAGGGAGCTTACAGAGCTCTCAGGGGACTCACTCTGACTGGGGACACCAGACTCACCCTTTTGTGAAAAGATAATGAGCACCTGTGCTGGTCTGTGATTAGAGCCTACATATGGCACAGCCGTCAAGTGCTGTGATGCAGTGAGGGGAGTATTGAAGAATAGAACTTAGAAAGACAACCTGCAGCCAGGTTTGGGGGCTCAGCCTGTAATCCCGCGCTTTGGGAGGCCAAGGTGAGTGAATTGCCTGAGCCCGCGGGTTCGCGACCCGCATGGGCAACCTGGCAAGACCTCATCTCTACAATAAATCAAAAATTTGCTTGGTGTGGTATTGCGTGCCTGTAGTTCCAGCTACTTGGAAGGCTGAGGCGGAAGGATCACCAGGGCTCAGCAGGTCGAGGCTGCGGTGGCCGGGAGTGGCCACTGCACTCCAGTCTGGGCAACAGAGTGAGACTCCAAATCAAAAAAAAAAAAAAAAAAAGACAATCTGCACGAAAGACCAGTTTGCATGAACAAAGATTCAGAGATGAATGCACAGGGCATGTGGGGGTTTTATCTAGATTTTCTACTTCTAGAACGTAGTTGTTAGGTTCTGTGGGGGCATAGAAAGAAATAAAAAACAGTCATTCTTAAGCTAGCAATGCAGTTGAATTGACAACATATAAACACAAGGAATAATACCGAAAGTTACTCTTACAGATACTTAAAAAAACCGATGAAAATCTATAGAAGGGAACCAGGTGTGGTAGTTCACGCCTGTAATCCCAGCACTTTGGGAGGCTGAGATGGAAGGATTGCTTGAGTGCAGGAGTTTGAGACCAGCCTGGGCAATATAGCGAGACCTCAACTCTACAAAAAATAAATAAATATGTTTTCAAAAAATCTCTAGAAAGGTCTTGGTAATTGTAGCAATTGTGAGTCATCCCCAGTGTATGAGAAAAGTTAGAACTGTGGTTCTCCAAATGGAGTCCCCGACCATCAGCACCACCTGGCAACTTTTTACAAATGCACATTCACAGGCTTATCCCAGGCCAACTGAATCAGAATCTCTGGGGAGGGGGACCACCAACCTGGGTTTTAAGAAGTCGTCTGGGCTGGGTGCGGTGGCTCATATTCCAGCACTTTGGGAGGCTAAGGTGAGGGGATTTCCTGAGCCCACGGGTTTGAGAACAGCCTGGGCAACTTGGTGAGACCTCATCTCTACAATAAGTCAAAAAATTAGCCAGGCATGGTAGCGCGCACCTGTAGTTCCAGCTACTTGGAAGGCTGAGGCAGAAGGATCACCGGAGCCCAGCAGGTCGAGGCTGCGGCGGCCGGGAGCATGCCACTCCACTCCAGCTTGGGTGACAGAATAAGACTCCAACTAAAAAGAAAAAGTTGGGGATACACTTAAATGTGAGAACCACTGGGTCTTCAGGCTTTCAGACTTAGCCACCATTTTCTTCACACCCAAGTGACGATTGCCTATGTAGCCCAGTAACTTTTCAATGTGCATTGCCTCCAAATCTCCCCGACTCCACCAACATACTTGCTGCTCTGTGCACTTTTGGAGGAGCTTTTCTTTTTCTTTTTTGGGGGGAGCTTTTCAGTTGTACATTTTTTATTAGCTTCTAGTTCTGTCCAGCATAGAAAAATGAGCTGTGCTCAGGTGGGAGCTGTTCAGTAATGTGTGGGTAATAAACAGATTAGTTAATCAGCCATGATTTATTAATGATGAATTAATTATACCTGATTGTGCAGTTCTGCTAGCTAAATGGAGCTTTAAAGGAGTTATTTTATTAATCATCATGGTGCTAATTGCAGACACTTACAGAAGGATCACTAATTAAACATGCAACCATATGCAGAACAAGTTGGGCTGCTGAGACCTGCAAGAACAAAAAATATTCACTTTTAGGGGAGCCAAGACAAACTTTATTTTATGCACTATTAGGGAGTTGGCTTGGCAATGTTAATTAATCACTGCACACTAATACTGTAATCTTTTTCCAGCAGGAATTAATCTGTACATCAAAAGCCATGCAGCACTCTAGTGAGATTCCATTAAACGGGAAGTATTGCTCAGTCGTATTTTCTGTTTACACACATGCAAACTGTCATAACAGAGACCATTAGTCAATGAGATGGGACTTAGAGAAGAATCAGTTTGAAAAATCAATCACACACCAGACCTTTGTACTATATATAGAGCATCAGGTGAGTGGGAATGTCTAGATACCAGGAAGACTCTTGTGTGTTGAATTGCAGTAAGAGGATTTACACCCTCGTGCTGTTGAGGCAGAGAAAAAATGAGATTCCAACTAAAAAAAAAAAAAAGTCATCTTTACCTCTTCCTTTTTTTTCTTTTAAACTAATTATAAACTAACAGAAAAGTTTGCAGTACAGTACACAAACTTTTCTCCCTAACCTATTTAAGAATTAACTTACTAATCTGATGCCCCAAATACTATAGTGTGTACTTTTATAACAAGGACATTCTCCTACACATACACAATAAAACCATCAAAATATGGAAGCTAACTTCAATACATTACCACTCACTCATTCTCAGATCTGATTCATGGTTCACCAATATTCTTTTATTTATTTATTTATTGAGTCTGAGTCTCAGTCTGTTGCCTAGGCTGGAGTGCGGTGGCACGCTAATGGTCACTACAACCTCGACCTGCTGTGCTCAGACTATCCTTCCACCTCAGCCTTCCAAGTAACTAGAACTACATACGTGCGCCACCATGCCTGGCTAATTTTTCTTGATTTATTGTAGAGAAGAAGTCTCATCAAGTTGCCCAGGCTGGTGTCAAGGCCCTGGGCTCAGGCAATCCTTATGCCTCACCCTCCCAAAGTGCTGGGATTGATTACACAGGCATGAACCACTGCACCTGGCAGTTTCACCAGTAGTCTTTAATGGTGATATGCCCTTTGTAGCAAAAAGATCTGTCCCAAATCATGTATTTGATTCAGTTTTTCATGTTGTCTCAGTTTCTAGTCTGAAATAGTTGCTCTCAGTCTTTTCTTGTCATTCATGACCTTAACACTTTTCAAGATTACAGGCCAGCGTTTGTATGGAGTGTCTCTCAGTTTGGGTGTGTCTGGTGTCTCTTTGTGGTTAGATTCAGGAAAGGCATATTTGGCAGAAATCTCAGAGAGGTGATGCTGTGCCCATAGTGCATCCTATCAGGTGGCACATGATTTTGATGAGCTCCAGTGCTGATGACCTTCACTCTGATTTCTTGATTAAAGAATTGTATATTTATGTACTGTCAAGAACCTTTTTCCTGTTTGTAATTAATAAACATTTTGTGGGGAGGTACATTGAAACAATTTAGATATCTTTTTCCTCATCAAGCTTTCAATGTATTTGTTCATTTGCTTATATTTCTATGAATTCGTGGTTTTCTGTATTATACAGTGGACTATAATGTTTCACTACTGGAATTTATTTTGGTGCTCAAATTATCTCAAATTTGGCCAGAGAGAGCTATTCCAGCTGGCTTTTGTCCACATCATTTTTTGAGCCCTCCTTGCTTTCTGGCACAGTAAGGTATTGCAGCTCTTCTTGCAATTTCTATGTGCCAGTCAAGGAATCAGCCATTTCTCCAAAGAGCCCTGATTCCTTTTAGTGCAAAATGACATTTAGAAGCCAGGATCTAGTTATTAGATCTATTAATTGCTATTAGATATTGCTGCTTCAGTCTCTCTCAGTGGATAGAGTTAATGAACATGTTTTATTTTATTATTTTATTGTTATTATTATTATTATTATTTGAGTCGGGGTCTCACTCAGGCTGGTGTGCAGTGGCACAATCACGGCTTACCGCAGCTTCAACCTCCTGGGCTCAGGGGATCCTTCTGCCTCAGTATCCTGAGTAGCTATGACTACAGGCATGTGCCACAATGCCCATCTGATTTTTAAAATTTTTTGTAGAGATGAGGGCTCACTATGTTGCACAGGCTGGTCTTGAACTGCTGGATTTAAGTAATCCCCCCGCCTCAGCCTCTCAAAGTTCTGAGATTATGAATGTGAACCACTGCACCCAGCAGCAAATATGGGTTTTATACACACACATTTTAAAAAATTTAATTATTTTTGAGTCAGGGTCTCATGCTGTTTCCCAGGCTGGAGTGCAGTAGCATGACCACAACTCACCACAGCCTCGACCTCCTGGGCTCAGGTGATTCTTCTGCCTCAGCTTCCTGAGTAGCTGGGACAGATGCACACCACCACATCTGGCTAATTTTTAGCAATTTTTGTAGAGACAAGGTCTTACTATATTGCCTAGGCTGGTCTCAAACTTCTGGGCTCAAGCAATTCTCTTGCCTCAGCCTCTCAAAGTGCTGGGATTATGGCCTGAGCCACCACACCTGACACATTTATATTTATTTCTATATGTTGAAAGCCATGAATTCAAACGAATATCTCCATTTCTAACCCAACATCCTCAGTCCTTTTTGCATTTGTAACTCCCTTCACCAACAGTGAGAAACCTGGTTTCTTTTGTTGTTAATATATTTACTTATTTGATCAATCTCCCTTTATTTCACCAATTTCCCGATTTCCTGTCTCCACCCCATATCTCACAGGGAAGCTCTTTTCTCCCCGCTTGGATTCTGATTCCCATTTCAGGTTACCACCGTGTCTGCATAGACACTCCTCTCTCCCTGCATGGATCCCTGCTATGTCTATGTCCCACATTAGGCCTAAGTTCACCCATTTGTACAGATTTGTCACCTTCTTATCTCAGGGCTTTTATTGAGCGCTGAGTGCTTAGTTTTCTACTCATGTACTTGCTCAGACTTCTGTCTGCAAATACTGAGTCTTTTTCCTCCCCTCCCACCCCCAGCTCTCACTCCTTCCTTCCCTGACTAGTATTCCTCCCTATCCTCTGTCCCGGGAATCTGTTGTTAGTCACCTGGTACATTCTCCATATTCATATACGTTAGCTTGTATACACACTTACATATGGCTTTTGTTTTGTATGTTTATTTTAAAGTAATGGTGTGATGTTAAATAACCCTCTCTGAATCTTCTTTTTTATCTAATGTAACAGTCAACTAGCATGATTATTTTAGCTAACACTCTAGCTCAGGGGTACCAACTTTTTGACTTCTCTAGGCTGCACTGAGTAACCTTTTGGCTCCTCTGGACCTCATCAAGTAAAGAGGAATTGTCTTGGGCTGCACATAAACTATACAATATCGTTAGTGTACATACATAAGAAGATTTATTTTGTTCTTTTATATTTTTTATTATAAAGCTTAGAAAAATGAGAACAGTATAAAACTAGTGGGATATCTGACCGTGTTTTTGTAAAACTAATCTATCAATGTCTGGTTCGATGGAAGTGGTGACAGTTCTTAGTTCTCAAGGTGCTTGTCAGAAACGTTTGTTAGAATTTTGCTCTTTGTGTGCTTCATAATTGAAAACAGCTGTTCACAAATGTATGTGCTGCCAAAAAGTGATGTCATGAATAAGGCATGATTGTGAACTTCAAAAATGGGCTCATGAAGAAAATAAATGCTAATACACCTATGATGTTAAAAGATTTTGGATGGCTGCATTACCAGCTGTTCTGGGCCACATGTGACCCATAGGTCCCGGGTTGGTCATGCCTACTCTAGCTTATTCTTTCTAATATTTGAACTTGAATATTCCAAAGTATAATTGTATCTCAATGTATTCATTCAGTTCTCTCAATCTCCTATTGAAAATGTGTTACTGTAGTTCTAGATTTTTACCATTATAAACGTGCAAAAAACAACTTTTATTTTTTTATGTCCTGGTACTTTTATTTCTTTTCTTTTCTTTTTTTTTTATAACTTTTATTTCTTGAAGGTAGATTTTAGAGAGAAGAATTTCTGGTTTGAAGAGTGTGTGTGTTTTTCATTTTAATAGATATTGTCAGCTTTCCAAAAAAGGCTGCAGTTGTTCACAATGCCATTAGTACTGTATTCTTTTCACCACAACCCCATCAGAAGATTTGCCCATCTGATAAGTGAGAGCTCATTGTTAATTAATTTACACTTATCTGACTAAGGAAATTAGACGTCTTTTGATATATTTACTTGCCATTCATATTTTTTCTTCTCTGAATTCTTTTTTTTTTTTTTTTGAGTTGGAGTCTCACTCTGTCGCCCAGACTGGAGTGCAGTGGCACACTCACGGCCACCCCAGCATTCACCTGCTGGGTTCCAACGATCCTTCCACCTCAGCCTTCCAAGTAGCCGGAACTACAGGCGAGCACTACCACGCCCGACTAATTTTTGATTTACTGTAGTGATGAGGTTGCGTCAGGTTGCCCAGGCGAACCCACAGGCTCAGCAATCCACTCGTCTCGGTCTCTCAAAGTGCTGGGATTACAGACTGAGCCACCAAGCCCGACCTCTGAATTATTTATTCATGTATTTTGCCTGCTTTCCATTGTATTTTATTAGCAGTTTACAAAAAAACACTTTGTATATTATGATTAGTAAACTTTTATCTGTCATAGATGTGGAAATGTTTTTTCCAATCTTTTGTCTATTACTTTTTAAAGTATTTATGAGCCGGGCATGATGGTTCACACCTGTAATCTTAGCACTTTGGGAGGCCGAGGCAAGAGTATTGCCTGAGTCCAGGAGTTTGAGACCAGCCTGGACAACATAGTGAGACCGTGTAGCTACAAAAAAAAAAAAAAAAAAAAATTAGCTCGGCATCGTGGCACGCACCTGTAGTCCCAGCTACTTGGAAGGCTGAGGTGGAAGAAGGATCGCCTGAGCCCAGTAGGTTGAGCTGCAGTAGCTGTGATTGTGCCACTACACTCTAGCCTGGGCAACAGAGTGAGACTCTGACTCAAAAACCAAAAAATAAATAAAGTATTTATGTATTCAGGTATATTTATTATTTATTCTAAGTTTCTATTTTTGGTTAGAAAAATCTTCCCTACACTAATATATTGTCTCCTAAGTTTTCTTCCAAGTTTTTTTTTTTTTTGAGTTGGAGTCTCACTCTGTTGCCCAGACTGGAGTGCAGT
>NW_007249782.1:284297-292215 GCF_000164805.1 Carlito syrichta
GCCTTCCAAGTAGCTGGAACTACAGGTGCGCGCTACCATGCCTGGCTAATTTTTGATTTAATGTAGAGATGAGGTCTTACCAAGTTGCCCAGGCGGGTCTCGAACCTGCGGGCTCAGGCAATCCACTCACCTCAGCCTCCCAAAGGTGTGGGATTACAGGCTGAGCCACCGAGCCCGGTTGCAAGTTTTTTTAATGCTTGAATTTTTACATTTGGTTTTTAAAAATCCATTTGACATTTATTTTCATAAACAGAGACATTTTATTTTCTTCCAGTAGCTAACCACTTGTGCCAGCAACACTTACTTAATAACCCATCCTTTTACCACTGAACTGAAATACTTCTGAAATACTCAGTGGATTCTGAACTTCATTCCTAGGATTTGAAAAGTGTTTATTTTTTCACTATGAAATATAACACATATAGAAAATCACAAAAATATGTACAGTTTAACACATAATTGATAGCAGATATTCATGTAATCATTCCCAGATCAAGAAACAGAATATTGCCAGCACCTGGTCCTCCCATTCTCTTTCCTCCCCTTCCCACCCACTAGAGGTAACCACGATTTTGATTTTTGAGGTAACCATTTCCTTGTTTTTCTTTATCATTTTCATACCTATGTACGTATCCCTAAAAAATATTTCTATTTTCCTATTTCAAACTTTGCACAAATGAAATAATTCTGTATGCACTCTTCTGTATCTCTTCCACCCAACCTCATGTCCCCCCACTCTTCTGCATCTTGCATCTTTGCTCCATATTAAGTTTGTAAGATTCATCTGCATTTTTGCTTGTAGCCATAATTTGCTCATTTATAGATAGCATTCCACTGAGTTTATTTACTCAATTATTTCCTGTTTTAGTATTACCAGATAATGCTGCTGTGAACATTCTTCTTGAGTGTTGTAATGTACTCGCGCAGACCCTTCTCTAGATACGTACCCAGTGGCAGGCTTTTGGGTCAGAGGCTATGCGTAACTGCAGCTTTCGTAGATACCACCTGTTTTCCAAAGCGATTATACAACTTACCCTCCTACTCACAGGGTCTGGCAGTTTCCACAGTGTCACATCCTCACCAACTCTTGGTAAGTTTAGATTTTTAACATTTTTTGTCAATCTGGTAGGTAGGCTACAAATAATTTGTTGTGATTTAAATTTGCATACCCAATTTATTCATGAAGTTGACCCTATTTTTGTGTGCTTATTGGCTTTTTTTTTTTAGTCGGAGTCTCACTCTGTTGCCCAGGCTAGAGTGCAGTGGCATGCTCATGGCCACCACGGCCTTGAACTGCTGGGCTCAGGTGATCCTTCTGCCTCAGCCTTCCAAGTAGCTGGAACCACAGGCATGTGCCACCATGCCCAGGTGATTTTTTGATTTATTGTAGAGATGAGGTCTTGCCATGTTGCCGAGGCTGGTCTCAAACCCCTGAGCTCAGGTAATCCTCTCACCTCTACCTCCCAAAGTATTGGGATTATAGGTGTGAGCCACCATGCCCAGTGGTTTGTGGGCTATTTCTAATCTATCTTTCTTTCTTTCTTTCTTTCTTTCTTTCTTTCTTTCTTTCTTTCTTTCTTTCTTTCATGCTTTTTCAAATCCATTGTCCATTTTTCCGTTGGGTTTTTCCTTTACCATATTCATTTGTAGGAGTTTTGAATACAAGTCACATGTCAGTCATGCGTGTTACAAGTATCTTCTACTCTGGGACTTGTCTTTTCACTTTTCTGTGTCTTTTTTTTAGTGTTGGGGTCTCTGTCACCCAAGCTGGAGTGCAGTGGTAGGATTACCATGATCATGGCTCAGAGCATCCTCAATCTCTGGGCTTGGGAGATCCTTCCACCTCAGCATTGTTAGTAACTGGGATTATAGGTGCTGCCACCATGCCTGGCTAATTTTTTAATTTTTTTTTTGTAGAGACAAGGTTTTGCTATGCTGCCCAGGCTAGCCTCAAAGTCCAAGGCTCAAGCAATCCTCACACCTCTGCCTTCCAAAGTACTGGAATTACAGGTATAAGCCATTGCGCCTGGCCTTCCTGTGTTTTGATAAACAAATAATGTAGCTGAATTTACCACTTTTTCCCTTTATGGTTTATGCATTTTTTATATCTTGTTTAAGATTTTTTTTTTATACTCTGAGTTCCTGAAGATACTCTTTACTGTCATTGAAAAACTTTGTAATTTTCTTTTTCACATTCGGGTCTTTAATTCATCTAATTTGTATATGGTGGAACAGGGGGTACAATTTCATTTTTTCTTCTATGGGTAGCTAGTTGGCTCACAAACATTTATTGAAAAGCCAAGAGGAAGGAGAGAAAATGGCATCCATGGATTATAGTACCTACAGCCAAGCTGCAGCTCAGCAGGGCTACAGTGCCTACACCGCCCAGCCCACTCAAGGATATGCACAGACCACCCAGGCATATGGGCAGCAAAGCTTTGGAACCTATGGACAGCCCGCTGGTATCAGCTATACCCAGCTCAGACCACTGTAACCTATGGGCAGACCGCCTATGTAACTTCTTATGAACAACCTCCCACTGGTTATACTACTCCAACTGTCCCCCAGGCATACAGCCAGCCTGTCCAGGGATATGACACTGGTGCTTATGATACCACCACTGCTACAGTCACCACCATCCAGGCCACCTATGCAGCTCAGTCTGCATATGGCACTCAGCCTGCTTACCCAGCCTATGGACAGCAGCCAGCAGCCACTGCACCTACAAGACCGCAGAATAGTAACAAATCCTCTGAGACTAATCAACCTCAATCTAGCATGGGGGGTTACAACCATCCCAGCCTAGGGTACGGGCAGAGTAACTACAGTTATCCCCAGGTACCTGGGAGCTACCCCATGCAGCCAGTCACTGCACCCCCATCCTATCCTCCTACCAGCTATTCCTCTACACAACCAATAGTTATGATCAGAGCATAACTAGTTACTCTCAGCAGAACACCTATGGGCAACCGAGCAGCTATGGACAGCAGAGTAGCTGTGGTCAACAAAGCAGCTATGGGCAGCAGCCTCCCACTAGTTACCACCCCCCCAAACTGGATCCTACAGTCAGGCTCCAAGTCAATATAGCCAACAGAGCAGCAGCTATGGGCAGCAAAGTTCATTCTGACAGAACCACCCCAGTAGCATGGGTGTTTATGGTTAGGAGTCTGGAGGATTTTCTGGACCAGGAGAGAACTAGAGCATGAGTGACCCTGATATCCAGGGCAGGGGAAGAGGGGGATTTGATCGTGGAGGCATGAGCAGAGGTGGGCAGGGAGGAGGATGCAGTGGAATGGGCAATGCTGGAGAGAGAGGTGGTTTCAATAAGCCTGGTGGATCCGTGGATGAAGGACCAGATCTTGATCTAGACCCACCTGTAGATTCAGATGAAGATTCTGACAACAGTACGATTTTTGTGCAAGGGTTAAATGACAGTGTGACTCTAGATGATCTGGCAGACTTCTTTAAGCAGCGTGGGGCTGTTAAGATGAACAAGAGAACTGGGCAACCCATGATTCACATCTACCTGGACAAAGAAACAGGAAAGCCCAAAGGTGTTGTCACAGTGTCCTATGAAGACCCACTGACTGCCAAGGCTGCTGTGGAGTGGTTTGACGGGAAAGATTTTCAAGGGAGCAGACTTAAATTTCTTTTGCTCAGAAGAAGCCTCCAATGAACAGCATGAGGGGTGGTATGCCACCGTATGAGGGCAGAGGAATGCCCCCACTACTCCATGGAGGTCCAGGGGGCCCAGGCGGTCCTGGGGGACCCATGGATCGCATGGGAGGCTTTGGAGAAGACAGAGGAGGTTTCCCTCCAAGAGGGCCCCAGGGCACCTGAGGAAATCCTTCTGGAGGAAGCAATGTCCAACACTGGGCTGGAGACTGGCAATGTTCCAATCCGGGTTGTGGAAACCAGAACTTCACCTGGAGAACAGAATGCAACCAGTGTAAGGCCCCAAAGCCTGAAGGCTTCCTCCCACTGCCCTTCCCACCCCCGGGGAAGAGGTGGGCCTGGTGGCATACGGGAAGGAAGAGGCCTCATGTACTATGGAGGTCCCGGTGGAATGTTCAGAGGTGGCTGTGGTGGAAACAGAGGTGGCTTCCGAGGTGGCTGGGGCATGAACCGAGGTGACTTCGGTGGAGGAAGACGAGGTGATCCTGGAGGGACCCCCTGGACCTTTGATGGAACAAATGGGAGGAAGAAGAGGCAGACGTGGAAGACCTGGGAAAATGGATAAAGGCGAGCACCGTCAGGAGTACAGAGATCAGCCCTACTAGATGCAGAGACCCACAGAACTGCATTGACTACCAGATTTATTTTTAAACTAGAAAATGTTTTAAATTTATAATTCCCTATTTATAATGTTGGCCACAACATTATGATTGATCCTTATCTGCACTTTAGTATTTTTCACTATTTGTGAAGAAACATTAAAACAAGTTAAATGGTAGTGTGCCGAGTTTTTTTTCCCCTTCTTTTAAAGATGGTTGTTTAACTAAGACTTAACCATGAGATCCCCTTGTGAGCATGGTCAGTATCATTGTGAAGAACCAAGAGGGCCTCTAACTGTAACAATGTTTATGGTTGTGATTTTTAAAAAAGTAAAATTCCAAATGTTTATAAACAAACAAAAAAAGAAAAGTCAATGCTTTTCCATGATTTGTAGTACCACCTCCCTTATATGCCTGGTATCCAGATGTGGTTGGCTGTTTTCAAGCTCTTTGTTCTCTTGTAGTTACCATTTGTTTTTCCTATACTAATTCTATACTGTCTTAAGTATTATTTTTATTAAACATTTCAATCTTTATAATAAAATTTTGCCACATAATTTCCAATTATTTATTTATTTTAATTTTATAATTGTTTCAAAATAGTTAATACAAACTCTTGTTAAGAGTCAAGTAGGGGCCGGGCACAGTGGCTCAAGCCTGTAATCTCAGCACTTTGGGAGGCCAAGGCAAGTGGATTGCCTGAGCCTGTGGGTTCGAGACCAGCCCAGGCAACTTGGTGAGACCTCTTCTCTACAATAAATAAAAAAATTAGCCAGGCAGGGTAGCACGCACCTGTAGTTCCAGCTACTTGGAAGACTGAGACGGAAGGATCGCCGGAGCCCAGCAGTTCGACACTGAGGTGGCCATGAGTGTGCCACTGGACTCTAGCCTGGGCAATGGAGTGAGACTTCAACTAAAAAAAAGGTCAAGTAATCCAAAAGTATATATGAGACTCACTCAATTGTCCCATAGAACTGATATTTACAGCATTTTGAATAAATATAGAAATTGGCCTCTTAAAACGTGAGAATAACAATTTTTTTTTTTGAGTTAGAGTCTCACTCTGTCGCCCAGGTTGGAGGGTAGTGGCACACTCACAGCCACTGCAGTCTCTACTTGCTGGGTTCAGGCGATCCTTCTGTCTCAGCCTTCCAAGTAGCTGGAACTATAGGCATGTATCACCATACCCGGCTAGTTTTTCTTGATTTATTGTGGAGATGAGGTCTCACCAAGTTGCCCAGGCTGGTCTCGAACCCATGGGCTCAGGCAGTCCTCTCATCCCGGCCTCCCAAAGTGCTGGGATTACAGGCGTGAGCCACCGCACCTGGCCCTACATTTGTCTTATCTGAGTTCCAGCTTCAGGAAACCCACACTCAAGCAAGGAACTGAAACTCACCAGATCACTGTATTCAGACAATGAGATGCCAGACCCCTCATTCCTCATAATTGCTTCCTTACCTCTTCTTAATTTCTGTTTTCTGGCACACAACTACATTCCATCCTTGTTATATGAACCCCCAATTTTAGTTAGTTGGGAGAAACAGATTTGAGACTGATCTCCCATTTCTCTGGATGACATCACCCAAATAAAAAGCCTTCTTTCCAGGCAATACTCCTTGTCTCAGTGACTGGCTTTCTGTGTGACAAATAGCAAGACCTAGACCACACCTAAACTGATCCCCTGGTAGCATATAGAGTTTTTATAATATATAGAATGATAACTAAGTCCCATTCCCTCCTCTGATCCCTAGCTACCATTTCCTTTTCAGGGGCAATTACTGTTACAAATTTGTAACAGGACATAATGGGGATGCTTGTAGATCATCATCAAAGACTTTTTTCAAAATGTTACTAGACTATCGAACCGCAAGATACTTTCAAGGAACCAGAAATATTTAAATGTC
This sequence comes from Carlito syrichta, assembly GCF_000164805.1. NCBI lineage: Eukaryota > Metazoa > Chordata > Mammalia > Primates > Tarsiidae > Carlito > Carlito syrichta. The sequence continues at coordinate 290,476 of NW_007249782.1, forward strand.
AGCTTTCAAGGATTTTGTCGACTCTCAAACATACTCTGCAAAGTAGATGGACCACATTGGATCTGTTCCACAGTACTCCACTTGTTTTTGGCTGAGGTGGCATAAAGGCAGAGCTTATGGTCCTCTGAAGGCTCATTTGCACACATGTTTGGAGACTGTGTTGAGAACACTCAAAGTGGTTGGAGCTTCTTGGACATCTTTCTTTATCTGTGTGTGGTCTCTTCATAGAAAGTTTCCAGCGTAGTGGGTTTAGGATAGCTGGATTTCCCCCTGCTTGCTCCCAACTAAGGCATGTGCCCTAAGGGAACCAAATGGATGCTGCGTCATGTTTTATCACCTAGACTCACACAATTTCACTTCTGCTACAGTCTACTGGTTGAAGAATTTATAAAGTCCTATCCAGGCTCAAGGGTTAGGAATACAAATCCCACCTCTTGATGGAGAAGTAGCACTATCACAATGTAAGAAGAACATACCATAAGATATATTTGACTACTACCACTTTCGGAAACTACGATCTGCCACAAGAAAGTTTTGGGGAATTTCCAATATTTGGGGGGAAATGAGGTCATGACTGGTAGCATGAACAAGAAATACCTCCTTTTAGAAGAAGAAAACTTGATGTAAATCCTGAATTTTTTTTAATGGAACAAAGACAACTGTGTCATTGAACCATCATCACACCAAACATGTGGACATGCTTGTAGATCATCATCAAAGACTTCTGAAAATGTTCCCAGACTATTGAGCCGCAAGATACTTTCAAGGAACCAGAAACATTTGAGTGTCAGCTTCAAGGACTTTGTGGGCTCTCAAACATACTCTGCAAAGTAGATGGACCACATTGGATCTGTTCCGCAGTCCTGTGTCATTCAGAGGGTGAAGCAGTATTGCTTAGCTTAACTCTTCTGGGACAGTGACTTGTAGTCACTGTTTCCTAATGCTGCCAAATGCTTCTGGGAGGACAGAGTAGCCACTGTCAGGGATGACTTTGTGTAATAGCCAGTTGAGGTTATCACAATACCTTTGGGCCAGGTTATTTTAAGTTACAATAGACAGTTTGTGAATTTCATCAACCAACTGGAGGCTCTTTCTAGCTAAAATCCTGATTTCAGCATAAAAGAAAAGAAGAGGCAAGTTAAAAGTGAACACCTGTTCTTCTAAAATTGCTCCGCTGCAGGTACCAGCCCTAGAGAGTTGGCAGATGGTTTTGTGTTTCTAAGCCTGACCTTCGCAGCCCTTCATCAATCTTAAGCTGATTGATTCTCTGGAAAGAGGAGACTCCGGCTTCCCAGGGTACCCAAGACACCTTTGATTTAGTTACTACCTGAAGACCAATTAATTAGCCTACACTGATTCTCACAAGTTTTCCTAACAAAGCTAGGAAACACTGGACTCAGCCTGGTTGGGGCAGCTTTTTACTAGCTCATTAATTTCTGTCACCTCAGACCTGAATACTTCTAAAAGATAAAGAAAAAAGGCTTCATTCTGCACCAGGAAAGATCACTGATCTATCTCCAAGGCTTGCAGCTATCCTGTGGTATATTTCCTATAGCCAAGGGGCTCCCCATATCAAAAACTTCCATCTATAGGGCTGAAGCTACCAACGGCTTCTCCCATTGCATCTTTACTCATGACTGTCAAAGGGCTGGGCTCGGTGGCTCAGCCTGTAATCCCACACTTTGGGAGGTTGAGGTGAGTGGATTGTCTGAGCCCGTGGGTTCGAGACCTGCCTGGGCA
>NW_007249782.1:292245-312401 GCF_000164805.1 Carlito syrichta
TTCCGGCTACTCGGAAGGCTGAGGCGGAAGGATCACTGGAGACCAGCAGGTCGAGGCTGCAGTGGCTGAGAGCATGCCGTCTGGGTGACAGAGTGAGACTCCAACTCAAAAAAAAAAAAAAATGGGAGTTTGTTAAACTTGAGAGGATTTGCCCCTTAATTGACGAACTTTTAGTTTTTAAAATTTACGGGCTTTACTTATTTCTCTTTTTAAGTGCAACGGGATAGTTTTGGTTTTTTGTGACATAGAAGTAATTCCCAGTCAGCTTTCAATTATCCTCTGGTTGGAGAATCTGGGAATCTTCTTACTTTTCTCCCCCACATAAGGCTCTTCTGCTCTCACTAGGCCCTGTTTCTTTCCTAGCCACTCAATCTATGCTCTTCAAGCTAGAGCTAAACTGGGAAGAGTCAGAGCTGGACCTGTGTTGTTGATATGAAGAGAGGTGATTAAGAAGAAGAAATTGCCAGGCTCAGTGGCTCAGCCTGTAATTCCGCGCCTTGGGAGGCTGAGGTGAGTGGATTGCCTGAGCCTGCGGGTTCGAGACCAGCCTGGGCAACTTGGTGAGACCTCATCTCTACAATAAATCAAAAATCAGCCGGGTGTGGTAGCGTGTGCCTGTAATTCCGGCTACTGGGAAGGCTGAGGCGGAAGGATCGCCGGAGTCCAGCAGGTCAAGGCTGCGGTGGCCAGGAGTGGCCACTGCACTCCAGTCTGGGCGACAGAGTGAGACTCCAACTCAAAAAAAAAAAAAAAAAAAGAAGAAGAAATAGAACAGTGTACCTACTTTTAAAGATCAGCCTCTCTAAAGGTTTTCTCTCCATTAAGAGGATAACCAAAAGTTGACTTTTGCTATGAAGAACTTTCTCCCCATGACAGATGCTATTTTTTGGTAGTGCATGCATTAATTTTTCTTATTATGGAAAATTTCGAGCATACAAAAAAGCAAAGCAAATACTACACTTATCATCCCTCTCTTCCCAGCCATGTGCCCATCATGCAGTTTCAATACTTATCAACCTGTTAGGTTAAAATACCCCAGTGGGGCTTTCAAAATGTTAGGTCAGGCCCGCCGGGGGTTGTATGATCCGGTGCCGTGTGAAAGATGCAAAGAATTGCACAGATGTTAGATTGGAAAATATAGTTTGTTTAGAAAGTAAATTAGAGAAAACAAGAGGAGATTCACCTCCCCAAGGAAGAGAAGGGGGCCAAAGCTAGAAAACATGGTAGCCATAGCTCAAAGAGCCACATGGGCACACCAGAGTTTAACAAAGCAATGGCCACTGCTGTTTGAAGTTGAATGCCTTTTAACCCTTCCCTTTGATGGGGGCAGGTCATTAAGATGATTGAGTGTTAGTCTGCTCCACATCATCATGGAGGGCAGGTAAGCACAGGTACCAGCGTCAGGCGATGGACAGCAGGCAGATGGGTGAGTTAGTTACATGATTGCTGCCATGTTGATGGGGTCTGTGTTATGAAGGTCATTTAGAGCTGATTAGGTTAACTTGTTTACAAAACAAATTGGGGAGGGGGTTGTATAGCAATTATCAATAGCTACCTCTGAGTAATCAGTTCTTTCCTTGGCTAGTGATTAGAATGTAAATTAAAGTGAACTGCTTGAAAAATATGACAGTTCTAAGCAATGTTTAAATGGCTGCTTACTGGGTGTATTGGCTCCATATTATGTTCTTTCACAACCCATGATCAATTTTGTTTCATATGTGTCTCTAAACTTAGGCGTTCTGTGCTCCTTGTTTGGGTTCACCCTGCAACTTCATTTCTTCAGCAAACAAGCCCAGAATGAGGTGACCTGGGTGTGGTGGACTTTTGCCTGCCTGTCTTCCACTCCACTCATGAGGACTGAGGCTTGAGAACACCTCAAGTGTCATTTTCTATTATATTTGATTGGGAAACTCGAGGCGTCCTGGTGGCAGGCAGGACAAAAGGACAGCTGTGCTGGGCTGCCCACAAATTAGGGCATCTTTGGAGGCTGTCCTCCAATTCTCAATTAATTTTTAGGAGAGCTTTAATTATGCCACCAACAGTCTTCACTTGAACAATCACAGGCACTCATGCTAGGGGGAAAAAGAGTGACTGACTGGATTTGCATAACCATTTACCCTAATTAGAATGTCAAAAGTTGGTGGCAAAGAGACCTAGTTGTGCTGTGACTTAGGATCATTTTAATTTAGACCAATTTCCCATTATTACAACTGTCTCCCTCTTTGCACCTCCAGTCTTCTTTCCTTCTAAATGATTTGTAACAAACGCCAAATGGAAACAATTAGTGATTTTCTTGGAAGACTGAACTCCTGAAAAAGTCTGAGGTTTCTTTCTTTAATCCAAACCATGACTTAAGCTTCCATCTAAACTTATACGTGCATGGATATTTAGATTTAACACTGGTAACTTAGGCAAACACTTAGCTTTGCATTCAGAAGCCCACCCTTTACGCACGTGTGTGTGTGTGTGTGTGTGTGTGTGTGTGTGTGTGTGTGTGTGTGTGTGAATGCATATGTATAGGGGGTAGAATCATCTTCAGGTTGTCCCATGAGAAAAAAGTAGTGTCTTTGAATAGTCACTTTTATTTCAATGTTTGAACACAAAGATTGGTGTGTAATAATGGTTGTAAGATATACCATTACAAGAAAATATTATTTTTAATAATTTGCAAAGCTTCCATGACAAATGTTTGGATAATAAGATTTGAAAGTACAAAGGGGGCTGAGAAGAAGCAGAACTCCAGGTCTCATGCATAGAACCACCCTGACCCATTAGAGACTGTTTAGGCACGCATGGGTGATTTGTGGGTCTGGCTGGTGAGCTACTTACCCAGGTCCTAGTTAAATCAGGCATCCTCTGTTTTTCCGCCCTCATTCCCTTTTAGCAGCAGGAGGCCACCTATTTAATTAGTTGGGGGTGGGAGCGTCTGTAATCTCCTGGGGTTGGCTTCAGCCCCAGGGTTGGATAAGAGGGTGAATCCAACGCTGGGCGTGGCTGGCCTCTCCCCTGCACCATATGGGGAACCCACCAAGCCTTCAGCCCAAGTTCCAGCAGCAAGCATTAGTGAAGAGGCCTTCCCTGCTGGGAACACTCCCTGCAAAGCCAAGGGCAGGCGGCGTCACTACTAGAGGTCAAGGCAGTTCTTAGACCAAACAGCATCTGGCGAACTGTGCCAATTGGAAATCAATGGCCCTCCCTGGGTGGGTTTAATTTTATGGTTATTTGCACAAACGTACAGCCCCTAATGGTCAGGACAGAGCTCAGAGCATCCTCTCAGGATTGTTCCAATGGAGTCTGATGTCTTCACAGCACATCGATAAGTTGAAGAGTCTGTTTATGAGCGGCCAGTGTTGGAGCCCGGCTGTCAGGTTAAGACAAACTAATGTGAGGTTAGCCATTGCTTATCCAGGACTTAGAGATTTGACCATCAGTTCGAGCCTGAGGGAGACATATAGGTTCCTTTGCATGTAGCGATATTTAATCATTACGTTCAATAAGCCAATTCCATATTAAGCAGGACAATTTTCCTCTCTATAAAAATTTACGTAAATATTTTATAGTAGCTACATAATATTTTATTTGCATATGATTTTATAGCAGTTAAGAGATTGTATTCTGCAGTCAGACAAATCCAGTTTCTACCATTCACTAGCAAAAGGACATTGGGGCAAGTTTCTTAACCTTTCTGGACCTTTCCTCATCTATAAAATGACTATTATAATGGCTGCTGAGAAGATGCGATCAGATAATATGTTGAAAAGGACTAATATAGTGCCTGGTACATTAATGCACTTTTAATAAATCTTGGGTGTTAAAAATGACAATAATGATAATTCCAGCCAAATATGAGCAGGATAGGCAAGTAAAAAAAGGCAAGAAGAGTAGATTTGAATGAGTAGCAATAGTTTTAAAATCTTAAATTCTAACACTTTTACCATTGAACTCCATGGTTTTAAAGTTGTATGGGAATTCTTTAACTTGCGCATTTCTCTCTTGCTCTGGCTCATTTGTCTTTCTTGTTTTTATCAAAGGGATGAGCATCCAGCCATCCTGCCATATTTTGATTCACTCTGTGATGAATGAGTTATTGCTTTGGATGTACTTCATGCCAGACTCTGGGTCCTGTTAGAACCAGAACTCAGGGGACCTTGCAGCAGTCACAGCAATGGCTTCTGTCATGATTCTCAGGTAAATCCTAGGAGACAGATGGGCAATCAAGATCAAGTGATGGTCCATGTGGGGAAAGAGCTTTCGTGTAGCTGGGGACGGGGCTGCTTTCTTCAGGGTCAAACACTAAGGAAGCATGGGTTGCCCGGCCACATGTACCCCAACCTCTCTCCCCCATCAGAGGCAGTTTCATTGCAGTGGGCACTGAAGGGACAGGAGCAAAGAGCCCTGACTCTGGGTGGTGCTGAGTGAGGATGAGGAGAGAGGAAGGGCCAATTCTACCAGATGAACAGTGAGCAGTGCCGGTTAGGAGAACTGTATTACAAGTCAGAATCACAGCTTAAGATGCATGGATACTTGTTTTTTAATCTACAGATCTACAGCATCAGCTAAGTCCCATCACTGGGGCAGGATGAACGAGTCCTTCTTTGTCTAGCAGTCACAGACTACAGTGGCTTCTGGTTTACACCTGATCTCCCAGTGACCGTGTTGCTGCCCTCTGCCTGTTCCTTAGCCAAAGAACTGCCTGGACACACACAGCTGACAAGCTGGCCAACCAGATTCTTTCTTCTAGGCATCTGAAAACTTGACTGAAATAGACAAGTGGGTTGGAGCAGAGTCATCTTCTCCAGTCTTGAAAATATCACCATGACATAAAATTTCCCTCAAGGCACACATGGTAGAAAGCTTCATGGGGAAGCATGTGCTGGTGGTTAGTCAGATGGATCTGTACCTTGACTGGGTGTCTTGTGTCTACATCAGGCAGCCTGGGATTCAAATTTATACCTACACAGAATGACTAATTCCTTTAGAATAGATGGTAATGGAGGATTAATTCCTCAAATGCCAAAGGTTCACTATATCTGAAAAAAGGCTGCAGGCTCATCTAAGCTGCACATACTTGTACAGCTAAGCACCCGTTTTTCCTTTATGAACTCCAATATTACCTCCAGGGATGAACTAGAATATAGTATCAGAAATGCTAATTATACAATGAAGCAGGCCATGGATTTCCTATAGTTAACACTGAAAATAGCTTCTTCCATAATACCCACCATGTTTGGGCACCGATTCAGACTTGAAATGCTCTGGCCTTGTCCTCTCCAAAAAGTTTCCTCTGAGGATCTAAATGTGAGGTTGGGTCCACTTATCTATGACAACTCTGAAACTGGATAAAAATCTTTCTCCCAGCTCCCTGAAATAGGAAGACTTTCCATATGATGTCACCAAGGAGTGGGTAACCCTGTAACTGAGTTAAAGACACAAGTTCCTGTTAGGGTGTGTTCATTTTCTTCTCTTCTCTAACCATGAAGTGCATCCTCCTCACCATGGCCATGACCAGCTACTGCCTCCCAGACTGCTCATGGCCCAACCCATCCTCACTTCCGCAGGAGTTAGCATTGGTGGCATTGCTTTAGCTTATGATGATATCACATGATCCACCCAAACCTCCTCTAAGCTTCCTGTAGTTTTCATGCTTCCATGCTATGAATTAGCAGCTACAGCCCTCCTATGGGGCTCTCCCTCTTGAAGACTCTTGTACTTTACATTTATCTCTCCAAGTCTTCTACCTCTTTTCCCTCCCCTTCTCCTCAGCACACCTGGTAGGTAACAATGGGACTGGGATCAGGCCAGGAAGAAGCTGCTAGGTGTGTGTCCAGGCAGGTCTTGGGTAAAGCTGGAAAAGGGGTGGATTTACATCTGAGACCCCAGAGGAAGATTCTATGAGGTTGACTGAACTGTAAGTAGTGCCTTGAGTCCAAGGCACTAATGGTGACCATCACTACCTGTAGACATGCACTGCTTCTATTCTGAATACTGTCTTAATTTCTAAATCATCACCAAATAAAACCCTGAAATGGAAATTTTCAAGAGCCTCTATGGTGGTGATCAACTTATTTTCCCAAAGGTCAATATATAATTTTTAAACTTTGTTTAATGGAGAATTTTAAACAGAGAGAATAGTATAATGAACCAGAATAAACAGCATCAACAATAATTAATTAGTAGGATTTTTTTTTTTTAAGAGATGGAGTCTTGCTTTCTTGCCCAGGCTGAACTTGAATTCCTGGAACTTTTGGGCTCAAGCGATCTGCCCACCTCAGTTCCCACCTCAGTTCCTGCCAAGATTACAGGACAACACCTGGGTGACACCGAGATTACAGAACAACACTCGGGTGACCCACAGACAATCTTGTTTCACCTATACCTCCACCTATTCCTCCTTCGGTTTATTTTAAAGCAAATCTCACACATTACTGTATATACTTTCATTTATATTTCAGTATGTGCCTCTAAAATATAAGGCCTTAAACAATATAGCCATATCTTTATTACACTTAAAATAATTAATAATAATCTTGTTTTTTTGTTTTGTTTTTTGTTTGAGTTGGGGTCTCACAAACATGGCTCACTGCAGCCTTGACCTCCTGGGCTCAGGCGATCCTGTACCCAGCAAATTTTTTGATTTTTGTAATGATGAGATCTTGTTATGTTGCCCAGACTGGTCTCAAGCTCCTGGACTCAAGAGGTTCTCTTACCTCGACCTCTGAAAATGCTGGAATTACAAATGTGAGCCACCATACCTGGCTAATAGTTATTTATTATTATCAAGTATCTAGTCAGTGCTCAGATTTCCCTGATTGCCTCAAAAATATTTTCAGAGTTGGTTTGTTTGAATCAGAATCCAAACAAGATGCACATGTTGCATTTGGTTGACATGGTTCAAATTTCTTATTCTAATTCTACAGATTTCCCCTCCTTGTTTTTTTTTTTTTTCTTCAAATGCTGTATATTTGTTGAAGAAATCAGTCAATTGTCCTATGGAGTTTCTCAATTCTGGATTTTGCTGATTACTCCCTATAGCCTCTTGTTACATAATTCTCTGTACCCTGAATATCATGTAAATTAACCTAATTAGGTACAGAGGCCTAATAAGATTCAGGTTCAATTTTTTAGTAAATATTAGGTGCTGTGTTTTTCCATCGAGAGGCACACAATGTCTGAATCTGTCTGTTTCTCTCTTTATCGAGGGTCAATGGAAAATAGGAAGAAGCTTTCAAATAACAGAGGCAGGTTATTCGCAGACGCGTGCAAACCACCAGGCCTTGGGCAGTAAGCCATGGGGTAGGACAGAGGTTGAAGCTAACCCTGTCCTTTGCCTTTCTCTCTATTGGCCCTTCCTTCCTTTCCTGGACTTCTTTATAAAAAACCAAATTCTGGGCTGGCTGCTGATTGGGTTCAGAGTCTGCTCCCCCAAATTTGACAAAACAGCAGAAGCAGGAAAGTCTCTCACCTTTCCCTGGCCCTTCTCCCCTGAAGCAGGTCAACAGAACTTCATTCAAGAGGTGCCCACCCTAGACCTGCAGGAAATGAGCAGCCTTTTCTCTGAAGGCACAGGGACACAGAAGAATCTGAACAAAATGGATTTGCTAGGTTCTTCTTGGTTTATCACCATTTGATCATCCTCCTTTGTGCCATCATACTTCGAAACGATCCACTTCTTTATCAGACCTGGCATTAAAAATACATTGACTTTCCTGTTGCTTCAGGTCTTCATTTCCTTATGAAGGCTCCCATGTCACATAAAACTTACATTAAATTAATTTTATGTTTTTCTCTTGTCAGTGTGTCTTTTGTTATAGGGCCCTCAGCCATGAGTGTAAGATGGGTGAGGAAAAAAATCCTTTCCTCCCCCAGACCATCCTTCTTGCCAACCAACTTTGTCCCTGAAAGTTCTCCTAGCCCCTGCATGCTTTTCCCAGCACATCTCCCTTAACCTTGGCACCACCTAGAGAATCTGGATGCTTACAAGTAACCTTACAAGGTAAATTTTTTTGTTTGTTTTTTGAGTTGAGGTCTCACTCTGTTATGCAGGCTGGAGTGCAGTGGCAGGATCATGGCTCACTGCAACCTTGACTTTTTGGGCTTAGGCAATCCTTCTACCTCAGTCTCTTGAGTAGCTGGGACTACAGGAATGCACCACCACACCCTGCTATTTATTTATTTATCCCAAAGTGCTGGGGTTATAGGCTGAAGCACTGAGCCTGGCCTTTTAAAAAAAATTTTATAGAAATGAGTTTGTGGCTGGGCTCGGTGGCTCAACCTGTAATCCCAGCACTTTGGGAGGCCGAGGTGAGTGGATTGCCTGAGCCCACGGGTTTGAGAACAGCCTGGGCAACTTGGCAAGACCTCATCTCTACAATAAATTTTTTAAAAAATTAGCCAATGTGGTAGCACACGCCTGTAGTTCCAGCACTTGGAAGGCTGAGGCAGAAGGATTGCCTGAGCCCAGCATGTCAACACTGGGGTGACTGTGAGCATGCCACTGTGCTCCAGCCTGGGCGACAGAATGAGACTCCAACTCAAAAAACAAACAAACAAAAAAAGATACCTCCACACGCATGTTTATAGCTTCACTATTGACAATAGCAAAAACATGGAACCAACCCTACTGCCCATGGAAAGTGGACTGGATAAAGAAAATGTGGTACATATACACAATGGAGTATTATGCAGCCATTAAAAAGAACAAAATCATGGACTTCACAGCAACTTGGATGGAGTTGGAGACCATCATACTTAGTGATCTATCATAGAAACATAGAACTAATACTGCATGTATTCACTCATAAGTGGGACCTGAACATTAATCACATTAACACAAGGGAGGGATCAGCAGTCACTGGACACTGCCAGGGAGAGGGAGGGCACATAACAATACAAAGGATACCAGGTCCTAAACCAGGATAAGTGAGAACATTTGGAGTCCCAAACTTCACCTACATGTAGCCTAGTTCTGTAGCTGAATTGTACCCCCACATCTCTATAATAAAATATAAATAAATAATTAATAAAACAAAACAAAACAAAAAGAATGACTAGAATGTAGGGAAGAGAGGGCTAGTTTTTGTTTTGTTTTCTTTTTTGAGTTGAAGTCTTATTCTGTCACCCAGGCTGGAGTGCAGTGGCACACTCATGGCCACTGCAGCCTCGACCTGCTGGGCTCAGGTGATCTTTCCGCCTCATATTTCCAAGTAGGTGAAATTTGGGACTCCAAATGTTCTCACTTACCCTGGTTTAGGACCTGGTATCCTTTGTGAAATAGCTGGAAATATAGGCATGTGCCACCACGTCTGGCTAATTTTTAAAATTATGGTAGAGACAAGGTCTCACCAAGTTGCCCAGTCTGGTCTTGAACTCCTGGGCTCAGGCAATCCTCTCACCTTCACCTCTCAAAGTGCTGGGACTATAGGTGTGAGCTACCATGCCCGGCTGAGAGCTAGTTCTTAATTTCAAAATAATAAGTTAAAAAACTTTTGAATGTAAAGTTATACAGATTTTTAAAAAATCAACCTATCTAAAATGTTTTAAGATAGCCTCTTTAATGTACTCAGCTTGCATTTTTCAAAAATATTTTCTGTGGACATTGCTCTCTGAATATCTTCTGAGAGGAAGAAGTTCCATGGTGCACAAGTTTGGGAAATGCTGTACATCCTGTCCTGAGAAGGATCGTGATCATAGTAAAGACTCTAAAAAGTCCTGTAGTAAAAAACTTATGCAGTTGGCCCTTCCTATTTGTGGATTCCACGTCTATGAATTCAAACAACTGTGGATTAAAAATATTTGAGGAAAAAAATTGCATCTGTATGGAACATGTACAGACTTTTTTCTTGTCATTATTCCCTAAACAATACAGTGTAACAGTTACTTACATAGCATTTACATTGTGTTAGCTATTGTAAGTAGGAATGATTTAAAGTTTGTGGGAGGATGTGCATAGATTATATACAAATACTACACCATTTTTATCAGTTGTGCATCTGTGAAGGAGGTCCTAGAATCAATCCCCTATGGAAACTGAAACTCAACTGTTTAGCTTTGTCTAAGCAAGGATTTTTCTTTTCTTTGTTGAAGGATAATAGTTCCAGGACACACTTTGAAGATCCAACACAGCAGATCTGTGTAAAGTGAAGGATGGGAACAGAGGGGGATTAGGGTTCAAGCCAGCACTCTGTAATTCCGCTGGCCCACTTGAGTCTGGGAATGCTTGGAGGATCTAATTGGTAAGAGGTTCTTATAATGAGCTTCTACAAAAAAACTAACTTTCTAGGGGTGTTTCTTGATCTACAGTAATTAAGCAGATAAGCCAGCTTTGGCTTCCATCTTAGAGGATTTAACTGTGTCCTGCATGCCACCATAGACCATAGAAGCGTGGAACCATTGATACCTGGGACCTAATTTCAGTGTTCATCTGCTAGTAACAAAGCAAGCTTGCTAAGGTGAATCAAGTGGCCTAGAGTGACAAATTATTTGGAAATTGGGCATCCGTCACTGGGGAACAGGACAAATGTGCTGGAAGGTGAGGTTGTGAGTAGCACCTGTCACCTGAGCTTACAATCAGCAGGGATGTCATGGCTGTCAATGCGTGTGCTGCTCGGTGGCCTGGTCCACTAAAGCTCCAAGAGCAGGCAGTCCCGGGGGTGAACTTGCAAGCAATGGCAGCCGGGATTGGAGGCACTTACTCAGTGGTGAAATTGGCCTGTGAGGATGATGGTCAGACCTCTGTGTCAGAAGGACACTACAAACTTAGGCCTTCTCTCTTGGCACCAACTTTCAAGGATCACTTTTGTGTGAAGAGATACACGGCCTCTGGGTATGGCAAAATGAAGGAATAATTATTAATAAGTGATGGGTCCTGGGGCTGGGGAGGTATGCGTAGGTTGAAGCAGGCCCCTAGTCCACTGCTGAGAGAGCAGCAAGGGTCTAGGTCCTGGGAGAAGAGAGTGCATGGTGGACCCTACTAACCAGGCTGAAGGATGTTTCATGAGCATCACTGGCAGCCAGCCACTTTTCTTGGCATGGGGGCACAGTGCTGCATAAGGTCCCAACCCTGCCATTGAAGCTCTTCCAGGCAGGGGGCAGTGCAGCCTCAGAACACGAGCTCTGTGAAGAAAGAGAACTGGGTTCAAATCTAGCTAGCCATGTTTTGCTTAGTTTAACTAGTACCTTACAAGATGGGATTATTATAACTGTCCCTACTCAAAAGGTGTTGTGAGAATAGGAGCTAACACTTGATACCCATTTGGTGTTTTCTGAAGGTGTAATTTAATTAATCAATTTATTTATTTAGAGATGGGGTCTTGATCTGTTTGCCCAGGCTGGATTGCATAACTTTTTTTTTTTTTAATGGCGCTGACAACTTTTCTTTTAAAGCTTAAGGCCAGCCTGAATAAGTAAGAACTTCAGTCAACCAAGCAGCAAATATGTATTTTTGAACACTCTAGTAGGAACCAGATATCTAACATTTGTCTCTTCCCTCAGAGAATTTCTAATCTATATGGAGAACCAGGAAATGTTTATCTTCAAAGATACCAACAATACCAGTTTAAGATATTCGCCAGGGCAGAGATTTTTGCAGTTTGTTAAGCACTATCTCTAGGGTCTAGGACAGACCCTGGTATATAGTAAATACAATAAATATTTGTGGAATAAATGAATTAATGAAAATTCGCTTGAAGCAATGAAACAAGTTGGTTTATGGTCGCCAAAGGAATAGAAAAGCCTATATACTTACATGGCTCCCGGTTTGGGGTTCCACTTAGAAATAGCTAGGAATCTGATGGGTGCAGATGTTTTGTCAGTTAGCCGTGGTTTCTTTTTTCATCCTGCCTCAGTGGAGGTCAGTGAGAGACTGAGGCTGAGGCACAGCAAGGAAGCAAGAGTCAAAAGCAGTGGTGAGGAGAAATGGAAACACAAGCTCGGAACCCAAAGACCCAGGTGTCTGGACATTTAGAATAATTTGTTCAGCCAAGCTGCTGAAATTGCATAAGGAAATGAAAAAGCAAAACCAACTAAAATCAACAGAAAACCACTTCCCCATGGGGTAGGGAGTCGACATCAGCGGCTGGCCTGAGCGGGTGAAGCCTCTGGGCTTTTACTCTGAGCTGACTCAGGCACCGCCTAAAACCTGGACTGTAATGAGAGCCACCCTTTGGGGAAGGAAGCCACCTGCTCATGGCAAAACAGCAAATGCCACAATTTCAGAGCAAAAACAAAAGCAGCAGGTCTGTTGCCACTGCTTTTAGAGGACACAATTTCCCCCCAAAGGGACCATGAGCAGGAGGAAAAAGAGCTGTGTTTTTGCTGGTGGAGCCATGTCTACTCTCCCTCTCGGTGTGGAGGCCCTCATTTCCTCTCTTCCTCCCCTTCTTTCTTTCAGCAATATTCCTTGAGCATCTATTATGTGCTGGACACAATCCTAGGTGCTGGGGATATAGCTAGGAAAAGTACAGAGAAAGCCCCTGAATTCTTGGAGTTTCCAAGCAAACAACTCAGGAAATAAATATCAGATAGAGTAGGAGCTGAATGATACACTGGAGCAACCAGGGATGGTCCGGGGAAATTGCACTGGAGCCTGAGGGAGCAGTCAGTGAAGAAGCCCCGCGCTAGAGGTGCATGTGGCCAGTGGTGGAGGAACAGCGGTCTTCTGAGGGAGCAGCAGTAAGAGGTGGTGTCAGAGCCAGGGGGCTGCCAGCCAAAATCCTCCCTCTTCCAGAGCACAGTGAAACCTCCTTGCTTTGAGCTCCTAATGGTGGGAATCATGTACTGCCTCATACCTGGGATAGTGTTCCCAACTTTTCTGATCACATATTTCAATCAGAAAAAAAAGGCATCAGCATTTACTCACATAAATATGTATTTATATTCTGTACATTATAAAACACACTCCAAATAAAAATTAAAAGGATGAGGTAAAACAAATATCAATAAAATTTATAATCTCTTCCCATGACCTAATGGACTTTCTTGTGCACCTGCTGGGGAGTAAAGTTCTGGCTTACCAATCAGGGTAGTTTTTAAATGTGTGTCAAATGGGTCTCACCTGCACAATTGGATTGTGAATTCGTTTTTTTGAGTCGGAGTCTCACTCTGTCACCCAGGCTGGAGTGCAGTAGCATGCTCGTGGCCATCGCAGCCTTGACCTGCTGGGCTCAGGCAATCCTTCCGCCTCAGTCTTCTAAGTAGCTGGAATCACAGGCGTACACCATCATGCTTGACTAATTTTTTGGTTTATTGTAGAGATGAGGTCTCTCCAAATTGCCCAGGCTGATCTCAAACCCGTGGACTCTCAATCCTCTCGCCTCCACCTCCCAAGGTACTAGGATTACAGGTGTGAGCCACTGTGCCCGGCTGGATTGTGAATTCTAATAGGCTAAAAGCTGTCTTATCTCTGACGTTATCTGGCACAGGGATGAACAGATAGAAATAGTAATTATTATCTAAGAGATAAAAGTCTCTAATCCTGGTGGACACACAGACAACTGGTGTGGAGAGTCTCTACCGCGAGGCAGGGTTAGATCCTCTGGGCTTCCTGTGGCCTTGACGAAATATTCCTTGCTTCAGTCAGGTTCTAATCAGGAAGGAAGAGCCACTATGAGTGTAATGGAAGAAGGAACTTATTATAAGGGCAAAGCCTTACACAATTAGGGGAGGAACTAGGGACATAAGGATCCAAAAAAAGGTTGTTGAAGGACTGGAGAAGAGGCATGAAGGAGTACGGGCGTGGGTGAATGAGTCAGCACTGGCCGGCGCTGGAAGCCAGGCATGTGCAACTGCTAAAGAGGTTCTAGGTAGGGAGGTTGGTGTAGAAGTGAGGTTCCCTGTGGCTGCCACCTCTGGGCGTACACAGGAAGCATCTGCTAGTGGACCTGGGGCAGCTGTTGGCCAGCAGGGCCAGTAGTAGGAAGGTGTGCTGGATATGGAATGAGAGAGAACAAGAACAAACTGTCCTCCACTGCACTTGTGTCTGTCTCTCTTCAGAGTGTGATGGCTTTACTTCTGCCTCCCAAATCTCATGCTACTTCACTTTTTGCCCTACTCCAGCCTGGAACCACACAGGGAAGGGCATTCCAAGAAACGTGGTTTCCAGACTGAGTTTACCATAGAACAGTCCAGCACATCCTTAAGACCGGCTCCCTTTGTTCTGGTTCTGCACTCATGAAGTAACAAAATGATTATTGATTGTCTTCTCAAATACCTCAGTACCAAGAAGGAAGGGACCTGGAGGGGGAACGCAGATATTTCATTCTCTGGAAAAGTAGAACATCCCCTGAAAACGAACACTTTTAAATATGTGTCTGCAAGTATAAAACTGAACTTCAAATTATGATGAAACCACTAAATGTATTACCTAGTAGAGCTTTCTCTGAGCAGCATTTTAGCTTCTGTCTCTGGCATTTCAAGCTCAGATTGCTCCGATATCAAAGGCAAAATGAACTCTTGAATTTTCCCTCCTCTTCTTGGTCCTGCTTACCTCATGGTACAAGCACTGAAGATCAGATAAATGAAGCTAAAATGAGCAGAAGGAAAGGGTGGCTACTCTACACCCTGGAAAATTGCAACAGTTCATTGTTTATTAAAGCAAGCACCTATATTGCATTTATTGCATGTCATGCAGAGATCTAAGTGTTTTACAAGGAGAAATTAATTTAATCCTGTTCTAAGAGATTGATTCTACTATTTCCAGTCCTCTTTTACATATATAGTGAGAGACACAGAGAAGTTAATTAAGTTGCCCAAAATCACACAGCAAGGGATTCACAACATGACTTGAACTGTAGCTTTATGCGTAAAACATTTTTAAAAAGGCCAGGCATGGTGGCTCAAGCCTGTAATGCCAACACTTTGGGAGGCTGAGGAGAGAGGATTGCCTGAGCCCGTGGGTTTGAGACCAGCATGGGCAACATGGTGAACTCTCATCTCTACAGTAAATCAAAAAATTAACTAGGTGTGGTAGCGTGCACCTGTAGTTTCAGCTACTTGGAAGGCTGAAGCAGAAGGATTGCCAGAGCCCAGCAGGTTGATGCTGGCGTGGCCACGTGCATGCCACTGCTCTCCAGCCTGGGCGATGGAGTGAGACTCTGACTCAAAGAAAATTAAAAAAAAAAATTATTCATCAAATTTATAGAAATTGATGAGTTCATTTTCATTATCTTTGGAAAAGCTATTAAGAATATGTAATACTAGCTGTCATTTTAAAGGTGACTTTCTTAGAGACGGCAGTCCATTGCAGGTGTAGTCTCAGATCATGCTCACTATTGCCCTGTGAGGTAGGTATTATGATTTCCACCTTGCAGATGGAGAAATAGGAGAAGCGATTTGCACAAGAGCGTGCAACTCAGCTAGTTAATGGGAGATGCAAGGGCTGTCTTTCCCTCAACTCCACCATTGGTCTCTGTCTCATCTTAGTTTTTGCCTCCACTGGTCTTTCTCTTTCTTGGACCTCTGAGCAGCAGGGAGCAGAGGTTCAGGACTTGGTCTAAACATAGAAATAGGACAAACACTAAAAACTAGTAAGCACTTAATAAATACTTCAGAATGTATGACTGAACATTAGACAAATGTTCTAAACATAGAAATACTTTTGTGGGGTTTTGTTCCCCTCTTTTTTTTTTTTTGAGTTGGAGTCTCACTCTGTCGCCCAGACTGGAGTGCAGTGGCCGCTCCCGGCCACCGCAGCCTTGACCTGCTGGGCTCCAGCGATCCTTCCGCCTCAGCCTTCCAAGTAGCTGGAACTACAGGCATGCACTACTACACCCGGCTGATTTGTTGATTTATTGTAGAGATGAGGCCTCGCTGCCCAGGAGGGTCTCGAACCCGCGGGCTCAGGCAATTCACTCACCTCAGCCTCCCAAAGGTGCGGGATTACAGACTGACCCACTGAGCCCGGCTTGTTCCCCTCTTAACTAAATAGCATGTTATAAAACCATGAGAATTCTTACACATTGCACTTTTGGTCTTTAATAAAATATAAGTGGATTTCAGCTTCAGTCCTTTGTCTTTTGTTGACTTTCTTCTTAGTCTTTAGGGGACCCGGAGTCCTGACAGTCATACTCTCCATAAGGAAGGCCCAATCTTCAATATCTATATGTTTTTCTGCAAATTTCAGGATGAATATTTTCTGCCGTGTGTTTTCCTCTTTCTCTTTTAATAGTGTGCATTTTTGAAAGCGCCCATTAAAAAATTAACTTCCTTTCATAAAGGAATGTTTGCCCTTGAGCCTATCTTACATAATTTATGTAATAATTCCTAGCCATGGATCTTTTAACCTCTAAAATAATATTTCTCCTATTTTCTACTCCGTTTTTCATATGCAAGCTCCTGCTCCCCTGGCCCCATGCCCCATTCCCCACTTCTGCCTTCTCTGTATCTCCATCTGCCAGTTTTGATTTCTGGCTGACCACCAGTTATATAGTAACCGCCAGTTCAACTGGTAGGATCTTACATACAATATAGAAATACTATGAAAATTAGTCTGACATCCATGTTCTTCTGGCCCAAATGGACCTGGATTTGTTTTATGATAAGAAAAAACCCATTCTGCACTCAGAATGAGAGTATGAAATCATGTGTATAGGTTATTCACTAGCATTGTGCTCATTCTGTTTGTTTTTTTTGTTGTTGTTGTTTGAGTTGGAATCTCACTCTGTCGCCCAGACTGGAGTGCAGTGGCCGCTCCGGCCACCGCAGCCTCGACCTGCTGGGTTCCGGCGATCCTTCTGCCTCAGCCTTCCAAGTAGCCGGAATTACAGGCGCGCGCTACCACGCCCGGCTAATTTTTGATTTATTGTAGAGATGAGGTCTCGCCAAGTTGCCTAGGTGGGTCACGAACCCGCGGGCTCAGGCAATTCACTCACCTCAGCCTCCCAAAGCGTGGTATTTCAGGCTGAGCCACCAAGCCCGGCCTGGAGTATTTATTAAGTGCTTACTATTTTCTAGTGTTTAATGTGTTAGATACTAGGGTTGTACTATAATACTATAAATGACACTGCCCTTTATGTTTTTGTTTGGGTTTTTTTTGTGTTTTGAGTTGGAGTCTCACTCTGTCACCCAGGTTGGAGTGCAGTGGCACGCTCATGGCCTCTGAAGTCTCGACCTGCTGGGCTTACGCGATTCTTCCACCTCAGCTTCCAAGTAGCTGGAACTACAGGTGCATGCCACCACATCCAGGTAATTCTTTTTGTTGTTTTATTGTAGAGGCAAGGTCTTGCCAAGTTGCCTAGGCTGGTCTCAAGCCCCTGGACTCAGGCAGTCCTCTTGCCTCTGCCTCCCAAAGTGCTGGGATTACAGGTGTGAGCTGTAATCTGTCTGACACTGTCTTTCATGTGCAAAATTTCAACATCTATTCCTGAAATTTTTATTAGTGACTTATCTGACTGGGAAGTCACTGGAAGGTCTCTGTTGCTTCACTGTAAAATGAGAGGCTTGTATTAAGTGATCTCATAATTTTAAAGCCTCTAAAATCAAAGGATGCAGGAGATTTGACTTCTTGTCTTAATCTAATCATTAAATTGCTCAGTGCCTTTGAACCCAGTGTTCGGCCTCTAGATCCCAATCTATAAAACAAATGGAAGTTACTAGAGCAGGAATGAAAAAGTGAACTCTAGTAATAGCTCTTTCTAGGAAAAGAGGTTCTGTGGTCAAGAAGGTCTAGAAAATGCTGGAATCATAGGTTTCTTTACTATGCCAAATTTGCCTGGGGACTCTCCAAGTGGAAGATAGCAGATAATGCTTCCCAGACTTATTTGACAATGGACGCTTTCCCCCGGAGGCATCTTTGTAGTACTAATAATGTCTTTCAGAACACATATAAGAGATGTCTTACTATATGCCCCCTAAGACCTTTTACTTCAGCAATGCCCTCTATCCTTGGGTCACTGTCATGCTGTAAGGATCTGCTAGTTTATGTCCTGCTAGAACTGTGTTGTGTGCCCAGCATTGTTTCCTTTTCCTCTTCAAGTTATGCTTTCAATGCTCTTGGTGCTTGGGCTATAATCTCATCAATCCTGGGTACGTGGCCTTCAAAAGCACACATCTCATTAGCGCTTTGGACAATAATGTCCAGAACAAGTGCACAGTCTATTTTGCAGAGAAACATTTCACAGAGCAGCACAGAGGGAGCTCTTTGGAGGAAAGGGTTGAGATTAATAAACATGGGAAACAATAGCATTAATAGAACAGATTTCCCTGAAAACCCAGAAAAATATATTTGACATTTTGATGACCATACAACACAGTCTTTCCTGTCACAGGACTGCTGTTCCCAACCAAGACTGTTAGGACTCAGAGTAATGGAGCTGAGTGGCTCCATGCAAAAGTCTGTGTTCAACATCTGTCATGCTGAAGATCATTAATGTTCAATTGCTTCCTATTGTCTTCATGTCATTCAACTTCATTTCATTGTCATTGCTTCAGCTGTGGATTAATCAACTATTTATGGGAAGACAGGACTTGGAGTCAGAGCAGTCACAATGGGGTTACAGTCTGAGGCAATGGTGGGGGAATCAAGCCACAGTTAAGACTCCTGATTTATGAGTTTGTTGACAATTGAATTAAACAAACATTTGAAAATAATGCTGACAGGTCCACATTTACAAAGAAAATATACTTGGTCTTGAAGAATCCAGAAATGACTCTGGATTGAACCTATTTGAAACTGGCTTCCTTGCCCATTGATTTCTCTTAAGAGCAAATTATGAACTGAGAGAATAAAATTCATGGTTTCTCTGTATAATCAGTTCATCATTATCAATAGTGTAAATCATACTTTGCTTTTGTTCCTGAAATATCCAAGTAGTGTAAAATATTTACAGCTTTATGAGGTGGGCGAAGTTATTCCATTAGAAATTATTTCTTAAAACCTCACAAATTACTCAGTGTTTTTGCTTTGCACATATATGTGCATTTTGTTTAGCTTTATTAGATTCAAATGTCAAATGATTAAGTGATTAGTTATCATCTCAGAGTATGCCCCACAAACATGTATGAGCCTGTGTCAGGGGAAATGAAATATAAATACTGAATTAATTTGCCTAAGTATCTGAACGCATGCAATTCCATTGTATAACTAGAATAAGATCAAGTTTTAATATACACATTAATATCTTTTGACATGTCATAACTCTTTTACAGAAAACAGCCAAGTGATTTGCACAGTAAAATTCTAGGTCTGCAATACTATTAGTATGTGCTAATCTGTCCCAATTTACTTAATAGCTGAAATAAAAATATCAGTATCTTGGATCAGCACGATGCAAAACTGTCACACTTTTTGACGAAGCTACATCTTCTTATACTAAACTTCTGACGTATCTCGTAATGCCAAACCCGACATCTTCACACAGACGATTTCTAGCAATTTTAAAAGCCTCGGTTAAGTGTTTGATGTGTGTAAGCTGCCCGCTGATATGGGAAGAGATAGACCAAGCTCTCCCCCACCCCCACCTTGTTATTCTTTTGGGGACAGCCAGGCCACTCCAGATGGTGTGTTAGTTAGTGTTAGACATAGCTTTGGAGAAACTTCAACAGACTAAGGCTGTAATGTCAGGGTTTTGCCGTGCGTCGCCCCCTGCCCCCCGCAGTTCCCAGGGTAGGAAGGTGCTGAGATGGAAGCCGAGGGACGCCCGCCCACCTGCCACCACCTGTTCCCTCCTTGGCCCTCTGCTATAAATTCTCCTCCCTCAAAGATCCATCTAGCACTCTCCGACAGCTTCTGCGCTAAGAGCGCTCCTTCCCTATCCGAGCTTCGGGAACGATTTCTTCTTTTTTGAGGAGTCTCGGACTTTCCCAGAGGACTTCAAAGGCCTTCCCCGCACCAGCCACACCATACTCCGCGGCACGAAGCCTCCCTTCTCTTTGCCCAACTTCACGCTGGGAAAATGACTTTCCCCGGAGCATCTTCATTTCCCCTAAACCTGGGCCAGTGAAGAGGCATCAGCCTGGCTCTCCACCGGGACAGAGGCCGACCCCGCACTCCCCCAAGTGTAACCTGTCTGACTGCCCGTGAGTTGCTTGGTTTACGACTGATTCGCCAGGAAGAGCCGCGTCGGGAAGCGGCTCGACCGACGCGCCCACGCGCAGGGGCTGAGCGGACGGCCGAGCGGGGCGCCCGGCCCCCGCAGGCCCGGGGATGAAGTCCTGCAAGCCCG